>NC_083588.1:50952958-51235458 GCF_027579695.1 Neoarius graeffei | reverse complement strand
TTAAAGACCTGGATCTTAGTTAAACAAGACGGAGAAGTTATCACGGAGCATTGTAACTGTATGGCTGGGTAAGAATTTTGTCGTGACCGTCATGCATATGGACTTTGTGAGGAGTGAGGAGTAAACAAAGAAACAGCTGAGGACTTTAGCACTTCATGACTAAAAAAAAAAAGGACTGTAAAATAACGACACGTAGCAAGAAAAGTACTTGGAAAACACTAAGGACAGAGCTGAGAGGGAGAAGTGATTACTGCAAACTCGAGCATGCTTCGACTCGACTCCCTTCGATTTCACTGAGAGGTTCAAAAGCCACCTTTCTCAATGTCTTTTTGTGAAATCCTGTGTTCGTTCACCCTTTTTTATTCGTTCACAGGGAACCCTGAAGAAACTTTTATCAGTTTCACGGTTTGATCGATTCGAACAACCTAAGGCATTTTTTATGACAGCGATGCACCTTCTCCGTACAAACGCTTTGTCAACTGAGTTTTGGTAGACCACCAGCTAAAGTTTTGAATAACTAATGAGGCGGACGTGACGTCACGTGAAACCCAAGAATACAGACGAGACCGTCTTAAAATTGCAACAGCAACCATAATATGTTTACATTGTCAATAAAATTCCTAATAATCCACTGGAATGCACTTGTGTGTGTTTTTCTGAACTATAAGGCCAATTGTATCTAAGGTAGTTAAATATATCTGCATCTGACCCACATGGTCACCTGGTGATCTGCTTTCGCTTCCCAACAGTACAGGTGCTATAAAATGTCACCTGTACTTGCAGTTAATGACCACTAGATGGAGCACTGTGCTCTGAAGTTACATAGCACGAAAGGCTACAACAAATGACAAAATCTGACATGTATTTAATATGGAATTTTATTTATATTTTATGTCAAATACTGTCTACACCTTCCCATTTTGTTTTGGATCATCAATATAGAGGTACCACACTTACCGGCCACTTTATTCGGAACACCTGTACACTCTGTACGCTCAGATTCCACATCTATCAACCAAGAACAAGAATCTGACGCTATCATGAGCACAGAGTCACCCAAACTGAGTAGCTGAAGATTCGAAAAAAGAAAAAAAAAACCAAGGTCCAGTCCTCAGCTTGTCCAGATCGGGTGAGTCCGTGCCAACGAGAGCCTCGTATTCTTGTTCTTGATTGATAGACGTGGAACCTGATGCGGTTCTGCTGTTGTAGCTCATCCGCCTCAAGGTTTGATGTAATGTGAGATGCTTTTCTGCTCATTACGGTTGTAAAGAGTGATTATTTGAGTTACTATCGATGTCCTGTCAGCTCGGACCAGTCTGGTAATTCTACTCTGCTCTCTTATATCAATCTCAAGACCCTCTGCTCACAGGATGTTTGTTTTTCGCACCATGTGTAATAGGGTGGTTCATAAAATTGACTTTCACCAAATTTTGCCAGATCACTTTTTGCCTTGTTCCAACTGATATTCTAAGCATCTGTACCAAAAATGGAGTCAATTGCTGCACATTTAGGGGTGGCACACTTTTTCACAATTTTGAAATTGTTAACGTTTTTTTCTATTTTCAGGAATAATGACATCAAGAAAGAAATGTAACTTGCTTGAGAAGCCCCCTCTACCTTCCGTTTTAGGAGCACACCTTCCCTCAAAGGAGCAAGTGCTTCTCCACCTCCTCTGTCATATTGAAGAGGGGAAGGCTTTATCAGAGGCCACAACAGCAACTATGGTTGAAGTAAAGAAGATATGGGATAAAAGCATTGCAGATGCCGCACTGAAGAGCATTGCACGACATTTGTGGTATCTGTCAGAAGATCTCGTCGCCCTAGCATTTTTTGATGTTCGCATTGATGAAAAGGAGGCAATGCTGAGAAATCTTGAAAGACGCCCTGGGAAGATGCTCAAAAGACTTGATGCCAAGTCTTTCTTCCGCAAGAACAGTACAACTACCATCTCTAGCCTCGTCACTCGCCACTCAATCCACTTCTTTGAAGTTCTCACTGAAGGCCAAATTAACAGCACAAGTAACCCTGATGATGTGAGGTCCATTCTCACAGATGAGAATCTGCGACAAAAAGTTCATGCCTTGAAGGTCATCAATGACAGTGCAGAGAGAGGCATTGCCCTTATTAAACGCTGTCAACAATCTGTGCGAAATGAAGACCAAAAGCAGTTTTTGCTCCGCATTGTGCAAGGACACAGAGACAAGGTATCAAAGAGAACAAGGTCATCATACATGGAATATAGTGTTTGAACTGTTCTAATGTTCTAATATATGTAGCATAAGTACAGGGAGATTGGGAGAGATTATTATTGAGCACACTTATCGAGCATTCTGTTGAATAAAGGTGGGCAATGGGCCAAGGAACAATTGTTTAGATTTTGATGCAAATCTGAATATGTGGCTTGGTGGAGGTATGCACTCTACCGAATGTCCTTCTAGTTATTTATGTTAACGCTGGAGACACTTACATAATTTGCTTTAATAGGAATGACTAAAGAACCTAACCCTAACCTTTACCTCAGTAACAAAAAGGAAACATTTAGGCTGTTTTATTTGTTTGTTTGTTTGTTTGGTTGGTTGGTTGGTTGGTTGGTTGTCTGTTTGTCTGTTTGTTTGTTTATTCAATTTTTGTTAAAAAAACACAACAGGAATTTCCTTGTGGGGACCATGCAAATGTCCCCACAAGGTCGAAATGGTCAGATTTTACTGTCCTTGTGGGGACATTTGGTCCTCGGTAGTATATAAAAACATGCGGACGCTCACACACACACACACACACACACACAGTCACTTTGTATGAATTCATGCTCAGTATAATTGTGCCTGCACAATAAGAAGTTGTCCATAAACATAAAGAGGGGCAACCTTTCTGTTTGTCTTGTGTGTGTGTGTGTGTGTGTGTGTGTGTGTGTGTGTGTGTGTGTGTGTGAGAGAGAGAGAGAGACAGACTGAGTTCTGATGCAGCTGGAACCATGGAGTAACATTTTGAGGAACCTTTATTGATTTTTGTTCAGGAAGAGATTTATTTTCCTTGTGTTTGTATTGAGGCAGTTCCTTTTCTCACACACTCAGGATGAAACAGTGATGTGAACCAAACACCCGAGGCCTCGTCTGTCGTCAGTCACTTGGTTTTCTGCTAAGCAATACACGCTTCGAAGTGGGGCTTCATCTGACACGCCCCCTTTTACTCGATACGCACTTCAGACCCTCGGCTTCAGAGAGACCATCACTACCTCCCATTCGAGAGTGTCTTCCATGAGCTAATTCAGATACAGTGGTGCTTGAAAGTTTGTGAATCCTTTAGAATTTTCTATATTTCTGCATAAATATGACCTAAAACATCATGAGATTTTCACACTTGTCCTAAAAGTAGATCAAGAGAACCCAGTTAAACAAATGAGACAAAAATATTATACTCTGTCCTTTATTTATTGAGGAAAATGATCCAATATTACATATCTGTGAGTGGCAAAAGTATGTGAACCTCTAGGATTAGCAGTTAATTTGAAGGTCAAATTAGAGTCAGGTGTTTTCAATCAATGGGATGACAATCAGGTGTGAGTGGGCATCCTGTTTTATTTAAAGAACAGGGATCTATCTAAGTCTGATCTTCACAACACATGTTTGTGGAAGTGTATCATGGCACGAACAAAGGACATTTCCGAGGACCTCATAAAAAGCATTGTTGATGCTTATCAGGCTGGAAAAGGTTACAAAACCATCTCTAAAGAGTTTGGACTCCACCAATCCACAGTCAGACAGATTGTGTACAAATGGAGGAAATTCAAGACCATTGTTACCCTCCCCATGAGTGGTTGACCAACAAAGATCACTCAAAGAGCAAGGCGTGTAATAGTCAGTGAGGTCACAAAAGACCCCAGGATAACTTCTAAGCAACTGAAGGCCTCGCTCACATTGGATAATGTTAATGTTCATGAGTCCACCATCAGTAGAACACTGAACAACAATGGTGTGCATGGCAGGGTTGCAAGGAGAAAGCCACTGCTCTCCAAAAAGAACATTGCTGCTTATCCGCAGTTTGCTAAAAATCATGTGGACAAGCCAGAAGACTACTGGAAAAATGTTTTGTGGACAGATGAGACCAAAATAGAACTTTTTGGTTTAAATGAGAAGCGTTATGTTTGGAGAAAGGAAAACACTGCATTCCAGCATAAGAACCTTATCCCATCTGTGAAACATGTTGGTGGTAGTGTCATGGTTTGGGCCTGTTTTGCTGCATCTGGGCTAGGATGGTTTGCCGTCATTGATGGAACAATGAATTCTGATTTATACCAGCGAATTCTAAAGGAAAATGTCAGGACATCTGTCCATGAACTGAATCTCAAGAGAAGGTGGGTCATGCAGCAAGACAACGACCCTAAGCACACAAGTTGTTCTACCAAAGAATGGTTAAAGAAGAATAAAGTTCATGTTTTGGAATGGCCAAGTCAAAGTCCTGACCTTAATCCAATCAAAATGTTGTGGAAGGACCTGAAGCGAGCAGTTTATGTGAGGAAACCCACCAACATCCCAGAGTTGAAGCTGTTCTGTACGGAGGAATGGGCTAAAATTCCTCCAAGCCGGTGTGCAGGACTGATCAATAGTTACCGGAAACGTTTCGTTGCAGTTATTGCTGCACAAGGGGGTCACACCAGATACTGAAAGCAAAGGTTCACATACTTTTGCCACTCACAGATATGTAATATTGGATCATTTTCCTCAATAAATAAATTACCAAGTATAATATTTTTGTCTTATTTGTTTAACTGGGTTCTCTTTATCTACTTTTAGGACTTGTGTGAAAATCTGATGATGTTTTAGGTCATATTTATGCAGAAATATAGAAGATTCTAAAGGGTTCACAAACTTTCAAGCACCACTGTAATTGACGACGGACAACACATGGTGGCATAAGCGCATCACCTGTTGGCTGGATAAGCTAAAAATAATGCAATGTGGCAGAACACTGACATGATGTAGAAATTAAAACATGCTGTACATTTCTCTGAGCAGTAGGTGTTGCTAGTGAACTGTGTTGAGTGTGACTCTGACCCTCAAGCCTGAAAGACTTTAAGATTAGATTTAGATTAGATTAGATTAGATTAGATCGAACTTTATTGATCCCTTTGGCAGGTTCCCTCAGGGAAATTAAAATTCCAGTAGCATCATTATAGGATAAACAGAGAATAGAAATAGAGAAAAACTTCTAGATAAATTAAATTAAATTAAATTAAATTATGCATTTGCATATACAAATATAAAAAAGAATAAGATATGGGGAAGAGGAAGGAGGGAAAAAAGGCCAACAGAAGAGGTATTGCATATTATATTGCATATTGTCCAGTATTGCTTTTTGTCGGGCTAGGCTACTGCTCCTTCCTATCTTCTGTCCTCCTGTTACCCCTCCTCCCCCCCAGAGAGGAGTTGTACAGTCTGATGGCGTGAGGGTCAAAGGAGTTTTTGAGTCTGTTCGTCCTGCACTTGGGAAGGAGCATTCTGTCACTGAACAGGCTCCTCTGGTTGCTGATGACGGTGTGCAGAGGGTGACTGGCATCTTCCATGATGTTCAGTAGTTTGTCCATAGTCTTCTCTGCCACCGTCACCAGAGAGTCCAGCTTCACGCCGACCACAGAGCCAGCCCGCCTGATCAGTTTGACCTTATTTATCTCTTAAAGAGATAAATAAGGAACAGTTCTGGTATGAAAAAGCTGGATATGTTGTGTACTATCCCATTTCCTGGCTGTCAAACTGTATTTCTAGATGACACTAAGAACATGCTAAGTGGCAGTCTTATGCAATTCTGACAAGCCTTCATAACTGGTTTTTAAACATTGCTATTATTTCACACTTCTGACATCTTGATACCATCTTCTACATGCATGAATAGCAAGAACGCACATCTCAGCTCATTTCATCTCATTATCTCTAGCCACTTTATCCTGTTCTACATGGTCACAGGTAAGCTGGAGCCTATCCCAGCTGACTACGGGCGAACGGCAGGGTACACCCTGGACAAGTCGCCAGGTCATCACAGGGCTGACACAAAGACACAGACAACCATTCACACTCACATTCACACCTACAGTCAATTTAGAGTCACCAGTTAACCTAACCTGCATGTCTTTGGACTGTGAGGGAAACCGGAGCACCCGGAGGAAACCCACGTGGACACGGGGAGAACATGCAAATTCCACACAGAAAGGCCCTCGCCAGCCATGGGGCTCGAACCCGGACCTTCTTGCTGTGAGGCGACAGCACGAACCACTGCACCACCGTGCCGCCCGAACGCACAACAAAGTCACAAAAACAGTTCTCATGTAGTACTTGCAATAAATACCATCATGATTTCCCTTATGGTCAGCACGGTGGTGTAGTGGTTCACGCTATCACCTTACAGCAAGAAGGTCTGGGTTCGAGCCCCGTGGCCGGTGAGGGCCTTTCTGTGTGGAGTTTGAATGTGTACCCTGCCTTTCACCCATAGTCAGCTGGGAGAGGCTCCTGCGACCCTGTAGAACAGGATAAAGCAGCTAGAGATGATGAGATGAGAATTTCCCTTACTTCTTAAATTTGCATTTAGAAGATGCCCTTATGCAGAGCAATTTTTACCTCCGCCAGATTTGTTGGAGGAGGTTATGTTTTCACCTCTGTTTGTTTGTTTGTTTGTTTGTTTATCTGTTCCCAATGTAACTCAAAAAGTAGTCAACGGATTTTGATGGAATTTTGAATAAAAGTGGGCAATGGGCCAAGGAACAATTGTTTAGATTTTGATGCAAATCTGAATATGTGGCTTGGTGGAGGTATGCACTCTACCGAGTGTCTCATCTCATTATCTCTAGCCGCTTTATCCTTCTACACGGTCGCAGGCAAGCTGGAGCCTATCCCAGCTGACTACGGGCGAAAGGCGGGGTACACCCTGGACAAGTCGCCAGGTCATCACAGGGCTGACACATAGACACAGACAACCATTCACACTCACATTCACACCTACGGTCAATTTAGAGTCACCAGTTAACCTAACCTGCATGTCTTTGGACTGTGGGGGAAACCGAAGCACCCCCACGCGGACACGGAGAGAACATGCAAACTCCACACAGAAAGGCCCTCACCGGCCCCGGGGCTCGAACCCAGGACCTTCTTGCTGTGAGGCGACACCGCTAACCACTACACCACCGTGCCGCCCCTACCGAGTGTCCTTCTAGTTATTTATGTTAACGCTGGAGACATTTACGTAATTTGCTTTAATAGGAATGACTGAAGAACCTAACCCTAACCTTACCTCAGTAACAAAAAGGAAACATTTAGGCTCTTTTGTTTGTTTGTTTGTTTGTTTGTTTAGTTGGTTGTCTGTCTGTTTGTTTGTTCAATTTTTGTTAAAAAAAAACACAACAGCAATTTCCTTGTGGGGACCATGCGAGTGTCAAAATTGTCAGATTTTACTGTCCTTGTGGGGACGTTTTGTCCTAGGTAGTATATAAAATCATGCGCGCGCACACACGCACAGTCACTTTGTATGAATTCATGCTCAGTATAATTGTGTCTGCACAACAAAAAGGTGTCTATAAACATAAAGGGGGCAACCTTTCTGTTTGTCTTCAGTGTGTGTGTGTCATATTGTGAGTTCTGCTGCAGCCGGAACCACGGAGTAACATTTTGAGGAACCTTTTATTGATTTTTGTTCAGGAAGAGATTTATTTTCCTTGTATTTGTATTGAGGCAGTTCCTTTTCTCACACTCAGGACGAAACAATGATGTGGACCAAACGCCCGAGGCCTCGTCTGTCGTCAGTCACTTGGTTTTCTGCTAAACGATACATGCTTCGAAATGGGGCTTCATCTGACACACCCCCTTTTACTCGATATGTGCTTCAGAGCCTTGGCTTCAGAGAGACCATCACTACCTCCCAGTCGAGAGTGTCTTCCATGAGCTAATTCAGTCCCAAGCACTCATGTTACTGAAGTGAGAGATGGAGCAGTGGGCTAAAATGGGGTCTGGGGGTGCAACAGCTTGCTATTTCAACAGGAATAGACCAACACAGTACGGCAGGCCAAGCCATAAAAGAGGAAGAATAGAGACACTGTCAGAGAATAAAGGAAGAATGAGAGAGAGAGAGAGAGAGAGAGAAAGAGAGAGAGAGAGAGAGCGCTTCAGATATGAAAGACAGGTTGAAACTAATGAAAGCGAGAAAAGGGGGTGGTGTTAAAGAAAGAATAAATGGAATGAGGAAAAGCAAGACTGTCAATATAAGGGTGTGCAATTATATGCTGAGAACAAGTGATTTCAAGACCGTGCCGGTACAGATATGAAGTTGCTTTTCATCAGGCTCGTATACCTGCTATCTATCATCTTATTCGTGTCCTTCAGCAGTGTGCTGCTTTGGGACAACTTTTCCAAGAGGTGAGTGTCTGATCCTGATCTTTTTTAAAAGATTAAAACACACACACACACAATGGCTGCTAACATTGAGTAGTTTATTTTTTGCAGTCATGCCTTAACTCAGAAATTAAAATGAATAAATCAAAACATGGAGTGGCACGGTGGTGTAGTGGTTAGCACTGTCGCCTCACAGCAAGAAGGTTCTGGGTTCGAGCCCAGTGGCCAACAGGGGCCTTTCTGTGTGGAGTTTGCATGTTCTCCCCATGTCCGTGTGGGTTTCCTCCGGGTGCTCTGGTTTCCCCCACAGTCCAAAGACATGCAGGTTAGGTTAACTGGTGACTCTAAATTGACCGTAGGTGTGAATGGTTGTCTGTGTCTATGTGTCAGCCCTGTGATGACCTGGCGGCTTGTCCAGGGTGTACCCCGCCTTTCGCCTGTAGTCAGCTGGGATAGGCTCCAGCTTGCCTGCGACCCTGTAGAACAGGATAAGTGGTTACAGATAATGGATGGATGGATGAGTGTTTTGCTGGGAAATACATCACTCGTATTTTTCATATGAGCTCCACGTGGGACATGGAGAACCAAAATGGTGAAATAAATCTCTATTTTTTTTGCGGTCAAAATCCTGCTCTCTGATTGGCTGGCGAGCGGGTCCATATCCTACGATACGGACCCCGGTTACAGACCCCGGTTACGGACCTCTGGCGACTCGCTCATTCACCATAACAATAAACATAGTAGCATTTTTTGTCAACATTTATCTTTTTTTATAAGATTTATTTATAAGATTATCAAAAATCTTATAAATATTTGCCAGCATTTCTCAGGAGAATAGCATTAATTTTATAGCATGGATAGTGATAATGACAGTCTTCACAGCAAAAGCGAGTTTTACTACCCTGAGGAAGAAGAAATAAAAGAAAACATTTCAGGAGGAAGCTAAAAACCTGTAACTTTTGCTAACACAGTGCAAAAACATGGCTGAATCCTGAATGACTCTTATTTGTATAAATAGGGGACTACATAGGTGGCAAAATGTAGTTTTTTTCTGCCATGGAAGTGCACTTGTATACCGAGGAGGAAGCAATGTGCATTACAGCCGTGAATGAGAATTCAAAATGGCAGCTTGGCTCTGTTTTCCCTTTCGGGCGCTCTCGTTTTCTGTTAGAATTTGGCAAAGAAAAAAATAAATATATTATTTACCAGCTTCAGGTTGGCCCATATGGTGAAATACCGTGACCTTGGCCCAGAGGGCCTCGCTCAGTACTTTCAAGACCTCGGTCACGGTATTTCACAATACCTCCCAGCTGGTAAATAACATTATTATATATATATATATATATATATATATATATATATATATATATATATATGTTACTCATGAAGAAATCAATGAATTATTTTGATAAATTTGGGGAGTTTTTGTTTGTAAATGTGTCGATATAATCAAAAGAAAATCACACACTGGCCTGAAGATATGAAGTTTATCTTCTAATGTTGAAAAAGTTGAGTTTTTCATATGAAATAAATCCTGGACCTGAGTAACATATTTCCTGATATTTCACTCTGATGATGTCACCGTTGGTGTTTTCCCACTGACTTGATCCACATTGTCAAAATGGCAAACAGGCTCAAAATTAAAATTCTTTTGACTAGCTTGCGTTTTTTGTGGGGGGTTTTGTGGATATGTCTATATAATAAAAGGAATATTACACAGTGATGCAAAGATATGAAGTTTATCTTCTGATGTTGAAAAATATTTCACTACACTCACTCGTGATATATCCATTCACCACTCGAAGATAAACTTCATATCTTTGTGCCACCATGTAATATATATCCCATTTCCAGTATCATGAGCCTTGATTGGAAAAGTCCACCTTGAATTGAAAATCAGTTGTAAATGAATATGATGAATGTTGATGGAAGGGACCGGAGTGACCTGCTTAAGGGACATAATCATCTGCCAATTTATGATGTGTTTGCCTTGTCCCCTTCTCAAGGCTGCATCCCAGTCGTGCGTCCTAACCACTTTTCCTTGACCTTGATGGAAAACATCATGAGGTCAAGGAAAGATGTGAAGGAGAATTCATAAGGTCGTAGGTGGTATTAAGAGAATCTGACTGCACAGGACGGTCCGGTGTATCCGATGGTAAAGGAGATAGGAAAGGAAGCACTGAAGCACCTTTCCTTAACATAGCGCACTGGTTCTTAATCATGCTCATGGGGTCTCCTGCTCTGCATGTTTTCCAACTTTCCCTGCTCTACCTACACAGTTAGAAATAGGGGTACAGCAGGAGTCCATTTCTGTTCCCCAAGGTACAATCTACACTAACGTACCCCTACGGCTCATTATTGGACTTCAAGGTTACTATGTGTACCTTTTTAGGGCCAAAAAGGTACATATACTGTATGTTCTCAATCAGTATATAAAGAGTATAAATAAGTACCCGAGAGAGTACTGTGCTGGTGACAAGCCATTGTACCCATATGATGTGGTTTGTTTTTTGAGTGTACCTGACTGAACTCCTCAGTGGCATTTTCAATTTGGCATTTCAAAGAAAAATAAATCTTAAAGCGCTCATGGGTGGATTAATAACGTCTAGAGACATGAAAGAATGTGCTCACATGCATGACTTTGGTTCTTTTGTATGGTCTATTATTGAGCTAGTATCATATCATATCACCTTGGCACGGAACATGTTCATATGTACGTCCAAGGTACACTCACATGGCTCATGGTTTAGTTCCTTCTCTTCCATTTACACAAGTATTTCCATTACAGGCATTCTGGTATGTTATTAAGACTAAACCTGCATGTCTTATTGTGCTTGTACTTTAAACCAGCTGACATTTAGCTTTGTAGTGTCATTATTTTATCAGTTTGTCTTGAAGTATTGAGTTGCAATAAGAGCATGCTATTGCAATATTCATTATTATGTGGCTCCTTAACGTTATTTATTCTATCAAGATTGCATCTTCAGGTGAATCTAGAAGTTGATCTAAATTTTATCGATGAAAATACATGCAAAGTCAAAATTGACCTGAATAAGTTAAGTAAATAAAAAATAATCATGTATTTCTTATGATATAGCAGTTAGATGTATAATAACAGATAAGCTTCTTATCTTTTCTATTCTTATCATTGAAATCAAATAGATAAAACCAGCCCAGCTTGGCAGGTTACCAAGAAAGTGGAAAGTGCAATGTCGTTCGTCCTGTAGATCTTCTTGTTTTGGAAAATCTACTGTTGTCGTTGTTGTTTTACAAAGCTGACACTCATAAATGTTAAATGTCTCCTGACAGAAAGCTTCACCATTTCGAGAATGCTTCTTTGTTTAATAATAGTGCATTATTTAATCCCTTTATTATTAATCTTCGATTACATGGCACATCAACCACACCATGTAAATTAATTGTTGTTTCTAAAGAAATGATAATATACTGGAATGAGCACATTAATATAAACTTGTCATTTGAATCATATCAGGAACGACAGTCAAAATCTGCTGTTATAGAAAATTAATCAACACCACCTGAATCAGAGTCGAGATTACAACAGTGCTGTGGCATAAAACACTTTTTATACTGCAGCAACTGTAGGTAATTTAGGTCAGTAAATAATTTATTCAGAAATATAACGGTAATTATTTTTAATTATTTCTAATTACGTTAACACACCACTGCGGAAAAAAATAATGGAATAACATGGAACTGGAAAAAGAAACTTTTTCCCCCTCAGATGAGGCTGTATTGTAAGGTTTGCCTGTCGACATGGGGGAAAAATGTTTCATCATGTATGTAAAGAATAAAAATTTTATAGACTCCTTTTGAGATATGCCTTTGTTGTTTTAGATCAAAAACATATAACTCTTACCACTGCTTTTTTTTTGTCTTTCCTTGTTGCACCTACAGTGTATGGATTCATAACTTTGCAAAGCACATCTGTGGTGACAAATAAGA
Organism: Neoarius graeffei; assembly: GCF_027579695.1. Taxonomy (NCBI): domain Eukaryota; kingdom Metazoa; phylum Chordata; class Actinopteri; order Siluriformes; family Ariidae; genus Neoarius; species Neoarius graeffei. Next base: position 51,223,123 of record NC_083588.1, on the reverse strand, counting down.
CAAAGCTCTGACACGTTTTCATTAGCAGCACTAAAGATTTTTATTTTTCACATTTCTTCTGCGTTTGAATGATTTGTCGTCTAAAAAAAAAAATCATGTCAATAAAGCAAATAAATAATAAATTCACCAGGGGATATTTCCGCCTGTAAATATGTATACACTATAGAGGTAAATGAATATGAACACATTATTCAGAATGAACAGATCATGTGTTTGAATCAGATGGATGCGAATAGGGTGTGCACATGATTTTATTATTATTATTATTATTATTATTATTAAAGAAAGCTTGCCATGGCATTTGGTTATTTGGTTGTGACTTTAGGTGTGGTTAGGGACTGGGATCCCACAGCATGCAACAAAAAAGTGAGGTAAGCAATAGGTTTTTGCTTTCTTGTAGTCAAAGTCTATATCTATGGTTATGTTTATTGGCATGCGTTTAGAGTATTCATTTATTCATCCCAGGTTACCGTTTGGTCAGGATGGTTTAAATTCAGCTACTGGTTTGTTCATAGATAGATAGACTGGGAAATTGTTTTGTTGCAGTAGATATGCAAAAAGAAAAAGACACACTGTACAACATAAAATAGAATTTAAAAAAAGATCCCAAGAACAAGCTGACGATTCAATATACAGATAAAAATGTAATGATAAAAAATATATATCTATATAGGTACTTTGAACGTGTGAATGTGCATTAATAGAGCTAAAAACAAGAATTGTGATAAATGAAATAAAAACTGCAAAAGTGGCAATATTAAACGGAAGATAGATAGATAGATAGATAGATAGATAGATAGATAGATAGATAGATAGATAGATAGATAGATAGATAGATAGATAGATAGATAGATAGATAGATAGATAAAAATTAACTCTAACAGTGCAAATGACAGTAAATAAATAAGCTCTGGTGGTGCAAAAGTTACGGAGGACCAGGGTCATAAACAGGACTATACAGCAGAGAGGTCAGAGTTATTGTACAGGATGATGGCTTGGGGCAGGAAAGATTTCATGTTCGTATTTTGGAAAGTAGGCGGCATGGTGGTGTAGTGGTTAGCACTGTTGTCTCACAGCAAGAAGGTTCTGGGTTCCTCCGGGTGCTCCGGTTTCCCCCACAATCCAAAGACATGCAGGTTAGGCTAATTGGTGGCTCTAAACTGACCATAGGTGTGAATGTGAGTGTGAGTGGTTGTTTGTCTCTATGTGTCAGCCCTGCGATGACCTGGCAGCTTGTCCAGGGTGTACCCCGCCCCTCACTCATAGTTAGCTGGGATAGGCTCCAGCTTACCTGACACCCTGCACAGGATAAGTGGCTACAGATAATGGATGGATTTTGGAAAATAGAACCAACTAAATATCGCAAGTACGTACAAGCAAGGATCTCCTTGTGGTTCACATTAGATTTACAGATCAATATTCTCCATACCACCATCTCATTTAATCTGTCTCTAATTGATGCTTCCCCTACCTATTATACTTTTTCTCATTTCTCTCTGTCCTCACTGAATTGCTTTGGGTCCAACACAGAACACAGTGTTATTTGTCTTCAGAAACCTACTTATAGATCAGATATCCCCTCCATAAACCATCCATCCATCCATTATCTGTAGCCGCTTATCCTGTGCAGGGTCACAGGCAAGCTGGAGCCTATCCCAGCTGACTATGGGTGAGAGGCGGGGCACACCCTGGACAAGTCGCCAGGTCATCACAGGGCTGCACATAGACACACACAACCATTCACACTCACATTCACACCTACGGTCAATTTAGAGTCACCAATTAGCCTAACCTGCAATGTCTTCGGACCGTGGTTATGTTTGGACTATGTGTTAATGTTAGCCGTGGACAAGGCTACGGCAACTTGGCAAGCAAATCCATAGAAAGTTATTTGACTAACCAGATTGTGTCGCTATCGCAACGTTATCACTAGCTCTAAAAGCACAGATAACTTTGTTGCAAGCTTTCTCTTGGAATAAAATGTTTGCAGACCTCAATATGCTTCCGCCGGTTGGATGGCGAGTTTTTGTAGGCCGTGATGTGGTTCGTTTTCGGCAAACAAAGTAAACATTTAAAACAAAATGAATCTTTATTCCTTTCAGAAAACTGAAACATGGGTTCTAGGTCAAGCCATGAGTGTGTGCATTCTCCAGAAGAACTGCCTCCTTACATTCTGCCATCAACTGATCGTGTTAAATAACGCTGTTGAGAAATCATTGAACATGATTTTATCCAGTCTATGGACGTGAAATGACCCTAGTGATTACTGATAGGCTGTCTCAGTGTCACCTGCGAAAAAAATCAATCACATTTTAGAAAAGAAAAAAACATCCACTTTCAAAGCTGCTTCATAGTAACGAGTAACGAGGACCTTGATAGAAATGTAGTGGAGTGAAAAGTACGATATTTGCCTTTCAAATGTAGTGAAGTTAAAGTCATAAGTTTCCCCCAAAAAAATACTTAAGTAAAAGTACAGATACTCAAAAAGTGTACTTAAGTACAGTACTCAATTAATGTATTGTTACTGTCCACCTCTGGCTATAAGCTATGTACGACGAGATTGAGTGGAATAACTGTTTTATTCTATCCACATTCACTGGATTTTTTTTTTTCAAATTCAATAAATAAATAAAAACTTTATACAAAACGTTAGACGAAATAATTTCCGCTTAGAATGTAAACAAACCGGCGAAATGACAGTAGAAATCTGTGAAAAATGTGATAATAATAATTCTTGAAAAATAAATAAAAAGATACGTTTTTACCATCAAATACTTTTATTCCATATTTTGTTGCTTTTTTAATTTTTATTTTTTGGGGTTTTGTTTTCGAGTCAAGTTTTTATTTCGTCCTCAGTTGGTTCAGCAACACGCTCCGCCATTTTTTTTCTCTACTCACGGTATATAAGCTGATATCGTAGTAGTAGAGTAGCCAATCAGAGCGCATGATTGCTCATATCCAGTGAACGTGGATAGAATAATAGTGATTATACTTTAACTTAAAAAAAAAGAAACTGAGATTTTTAACAACGTAGACCCTATTACTGTTGCTTGATATTTCATTATTATTGCCGAATCTTCAAGTGATTTGGAAATAATAATGAAAGTTAAATGAAAGTGTCTCATATCCTCTTCTTCCATCGATCTTGTTACACCTCCAGCTCATTTGATTACCATGGGGTTTAGAGCCTTCAGTCATGTTACTACTCGCCTCTGGAACTCCCTCCCACTTTGTAATACTGATTCTCATCCAACCTTCAAATCTCACCTTAAACACACCTTTTCAGACTTTCCTATTCTGTCTGACTTCAGCGCAAATGACTTTTGCCATTTTATTTTATTATTTTGCATTGTATGCCTTGTTGCATTGTTGCTACTGTATGTTTGATTTTTATCATGTGTTGTAATGTGTCCTTGAGTGCCTTGAAAGGTGCCTATAAATAAAATGCATTATTATTATTTTTCTGTCTCCTCACAGTGCTTTGACTCTCAGCGATCCACGCATCATACGGTAAGCAGGTCACCCAACTCAAATCCTACAAAGGACAAGTGAGAATGCAATACAGTTCATATATACAGTGGTGCTTGAAAGTTTGTGAACCCTTTAGAATTCTCTATATTTCTGCACAAATATGACCTAAAACATCATCAGATTTTCACACAAGTCCTAAAAGTAGATAAAGAGAACCCAGTTAAACAAATGAGACAAAAATATTATACTTGGTCATTTATTTATTGAGGAAAATGATCCAATATTACATATCTGTGAGTGGCAAAAGTATGTGAACCTCTAGGATTAGCAGTTAATTTGAAGGTGAAATTAGAGTCAGGTGTTTTCAATCAATGGGATGACAATCAGGTGTGAGTGGGCACCCTGTTTTATTTAAAGAACAGGGATCTATCAAAGTCTGATCTTCACAACACATGTTTGTGGAAGTGTATCATGGCACAAACAAAGGAGATTTCTGAGGACCTCAGAAAAAGCGTTGTTGATGCTCATCAGGCTGGAAAAGGTTACAAAACCATCTCTAAAAAGAGTTTGGACTCCGCCAATCCACAGTCAGACAGATTGTGTACAAATGGAGGAAATTCAAGATCATTGTTACCCTTCCCAGGAGTGGTTGACCAACAAAGACCACTCCAAGAGCAAGGCGTGTAATAGTCAGTGAGGTCACAAAGGACCCCAGGGTAACTTCTAAGCAACTGAAGGCCTCTCTCACATTGGCTAATGTTAATGTGCATGAGTCCACCATCAGGAGAACACTGAACAACAATAGTGTGCATGGCAGGGTTGCAAGGAGAAAGCCACTGCTCTCCAAAAAGAACATTGCTGCTCGTCTGCAGTTTGCTAAAGATCATGCGGAGAAGCCAGAAGGCTATTGGAAAAATGTTTTGTGGACGGATGAGACCAAAATAGAACTTTCTGGTTTAAATGAGAAGCGTTATGTTTGGAGAAAGGAAAACACTGCATTCCAGCATAAGAACCTTATCCCATCTGTGAAACATGGTGGTGGTAGTATCATGGTTTGGGCCTGTTTTGCTGCATCTGGGCCAGGACAGCTTACCATCATTGATGGAACAATGAATTCTGAATTATACCAGCAAATTCTAAAGGAAAATATCAGGACATCTGTCCATGAACTGAATCTCAAGAGAAGGTGGGTCATGCAGCAAGACAACGACCCTAAGCACACAAGTCGTTCCACCAAAGAATGGTTAAAGAAGAATAAAGTTCATGTTTTGGAATGGCCAAGTCAAAGTACTGACCTTAATCCAATCAAAATGTTGTGGAAGGACCTGAAGCAAGCAGTTCATGTGAGGAAACCCACCAACATCCCAGAGTTGAAGCTGTTCTGTATGGAGGAATGGGCTAAAATTCCTCCAAGCCGGTGTGCAGGACTGATCAACAGTTACCGCAAACGTTTAGTTGCAGTTATTGCTGCACAAGGGGGTCACACCAGATACTGAAAGCAAAGGTTCACTTACTTTTCCCACCCACAGATATGTAATATTGGATCATTTTCCTCAATAAATAAATGACCAAGTATAATATTTTTGTCTCTTTTGTTTAACTGGGTTCTCTTTATCTACTTTTAGGACTTGTGTGAAAATCTGATGATGTTTTAGGTCATATTTATGTAGAAATAAAGAAAATTCTAAAGGGTTCACAAACTTTCAAGCACCACTGTACATATGAAAACACTAATCTTTGATATCAAATGGACTTTTAATAATTTGAGTATGTTTTTAGGAATAGATTCCGCTCTTAGTCGGCAAAACATGTTGGCAAGCAGGGCAAGAGACGTAATTTCTCGGTTAATTAATTAGGCAAGCGTGTAATTATTGACAGTCAGTTGAATTTGTAATATGATCAGAAGTGACTGAAGTTATCTCTGAAGGTGCCCACAATTCAAGGTTTGCTATGGCTTAACTACAAATATCCAAAAACACCAAAGAATCAGATTTTCAGTCCACGTTTCAGGGATCAACAACTGATCCTTAATATGCACAGCAGCAGAAATTCCGGCTTCCAGTCCCTAAGCAATTAATAATAAACCCCTTCATATATCAAAATGAGTAGGTTTTTTTATTATTGTGACCATAATCCAGAGTTGTGCAAAAGAACATAGAGTTATGCTAAGAAACTTCAGAACTTGTGCTAAAAGACTTTAGATTTGTGCTAAAACACTTGTGCTAAAAGGATATGAACCTATATTGAACTGACAAAAGTAGGAAGAAAAGATTTTCAGTAATTTTACTGGCCAACTTAATTGTATTTTGTAAATATAAACAAACTTAGAAATTGATGCCTGCAACAAGCTCAAAAAAGTTCAGAGTCATTATTACCATTGTATTGCATCACCTTTCCTTTAATAAGACTTTTTAATTCTCTGGGAACTGAGGACACTAATAGTTACAGTTTTGCAATTGGAATTTTTGTCCATTCTTGCTTGGTACCAGACTTCAGCTGCTCAACAGTCCGTGGTCGCCGTTGTCCGATTCTCTTCTTCATGCTGCCACATATATTCTTAATAGGAGACAGAGCTGGACTGGCAGCAGGCCAGTCAAGCATGTGCACTCTGCATCTACAAAGTCACTCTGTTGTAGCCCATGCAGAATAAGGCCTGGCATTGTCCTGCTCAAATAAGCATGGACTTCCCAGGAAGAGACATCGCCTTGACAAAAATGTCTCTCTAAAATCTGAATATATGCCCCAATATATCAATGGTATCTTCACATACACATGAAACTCACCCATTCTGCGGGCACTGATGCCCCATATCATCACAGATGCTGGCTTTTACACCTTTCTCTGATAACAAACTGGATAGTTGTGTTCACCTTTGGCATGGAGAACTCAACGTCCGGTTTTCCCAAAAACAAGCTGAAATGTGGAGTCATTTGACTGCAGCATGTTTCTAAGGGGGCAGCACGGCAGTGTAGTGGTTAGCACTGTTGCCTCACAGCAAGAAGGTCCAGGTTCAAGCCCCATGGCCGGCAAGGGCCTTTCTGTGCGGAGTTTGCATGTTCTCCCCATGTCCGCGTGGGTTTCCTCCGGGTGCTCCGGTTTCCCCCACAGTCCAAAGACATGCAGGTTAGGTTAACTGGTGACTCTAAATTGACCGTAGGTGTGAATGTGAGTGTGAATGGTTGTCTGTGTCTATGTGTCAGCCCTGTGATGACCTGGCGACTTGTCCAGGGTGTACCCCGCCTTTCGCCCGTAGTCAGCTGGGATAGGCTCCAGCTTGCCTGCGACCCTGTAGAACAGGATAAAGTGGCTAGAGATAATGAGATGAGATGTTTCTACTGTCTTCCAGTCCGAGATGAGTTCGGGCCCAGAGGAATCATCAGAGTTTCTGCATCGATTTGGTGAATTGCTTCCTGCTTGCGTAATACCGTTTCATGTTGCATTTCTGGATGCAGCAGTGGGCTGTGTTGAGTGACGACAGTTTTCCAAAGTACTCCTGAGCCCCTGTGGCTATATTTGTCACATTAGAATGACGGTTTCTCAGGCAGTGCCACCTGAGGGCTCAAAGGTCACGCACATTTAACAGTGGTTTCCAACCTTGCCCTTTATGCACTCAGATGTCTCCAAATTCCCTGAATCTTTTCACAATATTATGTACTGTAGATTTTGAAAGACCAAATTCTCTTCAACCTTGCATTGAGAAATGTTCTTTTTGAATTGACTAAAAATTCTCACGAATTTTGGCACAAAGGGGTGAGCCACATTCCATCCTTGCTTGCAAAGACTGAGCCTTTGGTGCATGCTCGTTTTATACCCAATCATGTTACTAATTAACCTTCTTATTGTGGAATCTTCCAAAATGGTGTTACTTGAATATCCTATAAATGTTTCAATCTTATTTTGCCTCTGTCCCAACTTTTTTTTGAGTGTGTTGCAGGCATCAAATTCTAACTTCATTTATATTTACAAAATATAATTAAATTGGTCAGCAAAACTATTGAAAAATCTTTTCTTTGTACTTTTGTCAGTTAAAAAAGGTTCACATGAATTAACAAAATCAAAGATTTTTGTTTTTATTGCATTTTGGAGAATATCCCAACTTTTCTGGAAATGGGGTTAGTAGAGAGGATCAAAAATTAGCAGATAGCACCGATTCACAACTATTCACAAATGTTTCTTTATGGAAAAAACCTGACTGTAAATCTGAATTTTGAGAAAATAAGTCAAAATTTTTAGAAAATAAATAAAAAAATCTGACACACTGCTGCTGCCATAAATAAACTGAAAAACTGGTTTGCATTTTTCCTTTTTCTACCTAGTATAAATGATCTTCCATTCAATCTGGATCTAATTTAATCTTTTTTTAATAATCATTTTTAAATCATTTATAGTAATTTTTTTACTTACATTGAATTTAATACTGAGATTGTAGATTTGAAGATATGAGTTTTGCCTAGAATGTATATTAAACATTTTAGTACAGAATTAACATTTTATCATGTATATATTTAATATTATAGATTTGAGTATATAGTTATTTGATATTTCCTTCATATCTATTTATTTATATTCCACTCTAATCAAGGATCTTTTTTTTTTTTTTTTGGTCGAGAATAACAATTAAGATTTTCTTTCCAAGTTTTATAATATACATTTAAGATTTAAAATTCATCATTTATATTTAAGATTATAGATACGTATAAGTATGTATTTCAGATTTCATTAATGTTTATTTATCTATAGCTAGTGTCCCCAGTTAGTAGGCTACTTGTGTCCAGCTATAAGTTTGACACTTGAATAAAGTTGTTGATTGTTGATTGATTGATTGATTGATTTTAATCCTAAAATGTCAAAATTATCATCGTAATTAAGTTATTAATTTACAGTTAATACCAGCACTGTCTAAGTGCTTTATTTTTGGTCTTGGCATGCCTTCAAGTGATTCTTTGGATGTTCCTTCACAGTGATGAAGCTGCCACCAGCAAACCACTCAAAGTTGAGCAAAATCCTGCAAACAAAAAGTAAGAATGCAACATGGTTCAAAGAAACATCGCGACATTTGCTATTATATACACTGATGCTTGAAAGTTTGTGAACCCTTTAGAATTTTCTATATTTCTGCATAAATATGACCTAAAACATCATGAGATTTTCACACTTGTCCTAAAAGTAGATCAAGAGAACCCAGTTAAACAAATGAGACAAAAATATTATACTTGGTCATTTATTTATTGAGGAAAATGATCCAATATTACATACCTGTGAGTGGCAAAAGTATGTGAACCTCTAGGATTAGCAGTTAATTTGAAGGTGAAATTAGAGTCAGCTGTTTTCAATCAATGGGATGACAATCAGGTGTGAGTAGGCACCCTTTTAAAGAACAGGGATCAATCAAAGTCTGATCTTCACAGCACATGTTTGTGGAAGTGCACGAACAAAGGAGATTTCCGAGGACCTCAGAAAAAGCGTTGTTGATGCTCATCACGCTGGAAAAGGTTACAAAACCATCTCTAAAGAGTTTGGACTCCACCAATCCACAGTCAGACAGATTGTGTACAAATGGAGGAAATTCAAGACCATTGTTACCCTCCCCAGGAGTGGTCGACCAACAAAGATCACTCCAAGAGCAAAGTGTGTAATAGTCGGTGAGGTCACAAAAGACCCCAGGGTAACTTCTAAGCAACTGAAGGCCTCTCTCACATTGGCTAATGTTAATGTTCATGAGTCCACCATCAGGAGAACACTGAACAACAATGGTGTGCATGGCAGGGTTGCAAGGAGAAAGCCACTGCTCTCCAAAAAGAACATTGCTGCTCATCTGCAGTTTGCTAAAGATCATGTGGAGAAGCCAGAAGGCTATTGGAAAAATGTTTTGTGGACAGATGAGACCAAAATACAATTTTTTGGCTTAAATGAGAAGCGTTATGTTTGGAGAAAGGAAAACACTGCATTCCAGCATAAGAACCTTATCCCATCTGTGAAACATGGTGGTGGTAGTATCATGGTTTGGGCCTGTTTTGCTGCATCTGGGCCAGGACGGCTTGCCGTCATTGATGGAACAATGAATTCTGAATTATACCAGCGAATTCTAAAGGAAAATGTCAGGACATCTGTCCATGAACTGAATCTCAAGAGAAGGTGGGTCAAGCAGCAAGACAACGACCCTAAGCACACAAGTCATTCTACCAAAGAATGGTTAGAGAAGAATAAAGTTAATGTTTTGGAATGGCCAAGTCAAAGTCCTGACCTTAATCCAATCGAAATGTTGTGGAAGGACCTGAAGCGAGCAGTTCATGTGAGGAAACCCACCAACATCCCAGAGTTGAAGCTGTTCTGTACGGAGGAATGGGCTAAAATTCCTCCAAGCCGGTGTGCAGGACTGATCAACAGTTACCAGAAACGTTTAGTTGCAGTTATTGCTGAACAAGGGGGTCACACCAGATACTGAAAGCAAAGGTTCACATACTTTTGCCACTCACAGATATGTAATAAATAAATGACCAAGTATAATATTTTTGTCTCATTTGTTTAACTGGGTTCTCTTTATCTACTTTTAGGACTTGTGTGAAAATCTGATGTTTTAGGTCATATTTATGCAGAAATATAGAAAATTCTAAAGGGTTTACAAACTTTCAAGCACCACTGTAGAAACCTTAGAACTACCCAAGAATCAGACTTCAGAGGCAGTAATATAAGGATTTTATACTACTGTAACATATCACTGCTTTCTTATTGTGCATTTGTGGATTTATGTTCCAGGAAAAATGGCATTATTGAGAAACTGCTGGCAAGTTACTCAACCAGCTGGAAAAAGCAGAAGGATGCCTTTAAAAAATATAGGTAACAAAATCACAGGTCATAACACATGCATACTTGACAACCTCCAGAGAATGAAAAGCAGCTGATCAGACTGCATGACACATCCGTGCCCTACTGTGGGGGTCTGGGGGAAATTAAAAAAAAAATATATATATATATATATATATATATATATATATATATATATATATATATATATATAAAATGGTGGACTCTCCTGTATTTTGAGTGCCATTTTTGAAAAAAATTGATTGAGAAATCGGACCGACGTACTTCACAAAATGCTGCCCTCAATGCTTTGATGATCCGATTACCAAGTCACCTTAAACTTGCTGTCATCACAAATCTTTTTTCCTTTGGAGTTTTCATTGGTCGCGATCACCAGAGTGTGTTTGGTTTTTACAAATACTGGTGTGATTTGTTGTAGTATGCGAGTTCTTTGCAAACTGGCTGCAAGCCCAATTCCAAAAAAGTTACGATTATGTGGCAATTTACAAACTATGGAAACCCTATATTCCATTTTACAATAGTATATTTAAAAAAAAAAACAATAAAAATTCTCAGTTTCAACATTTGATATATTGTTTTTGTCCTATTTTCAATGAAAAATAGGGTTTCCATGATTTGCAAATTATTGTATTTTGTTTTTATTTACCGTTTACACAGCATCCCAACTTTTTTGGAATTGGGGTTGTAGAACTATAATGAGAACCATTGGAATGATACGATAGAGCAATACAATTTAGATTCAACATCATTATCGCACCATTCCATTGGAACTAAAATCAACAGGTGGTTTTCACCTGTGGAAATGGGTAGACTACCGCGTGAATCTGTAGAGTTGGCAAGTATGCACACGACAGCGATATCTGATAAATCGGGGTGGAAAAGTACTGAGAAATTACATTTAAGTGAACGTATGGTATAAATAATGTCAAGCTTTCTCAATTAAAAGTGAAAATAAAGAAGTCGCTCATTAAATGTACTCAAGTAGTATTGGAGTAAAAAGTAAATGTTTTTAAGTGATGAATTTTAGTTCATGTCATATTTTCATGTAAAAAGTTTTATTACTTATGCAAAACTGTTATAAGCAAGCTGTTTTGCCTTAAAACATAATTCAGTCTTTGTAGATTTGCTGGTCATATGCATAACTTGACACTTATACTGTATTAGCTTTCTAATGAATTGATTGGAAGTAAAATATCCTGTAAGTAATCAATATTTACCATTCAGTGAAATTTGGCATGCTGCCTAACCAACTTTGTTAGTTAATAGAGTTGATGCTAGTCTAACCAATTAGCAAAGAAAACAGGCTAACTTACTTCAACAGAGCCAGTTAACCAGTGTTGTAGTCGAGTCACTAAACCTCGAGTCCAAGTCCAGTCTTGAGTCTCCAGTGTTCAAGTCCAAGTCATTAAAGAAAATTTCAAGTCCAGTCCACTATTGAGCCAAGGCAACTCTGAGAACAAGACCCCAACCGCACCATTTGATGGTGGCTGTTACTGCCTTTATGTGAAACAGTCTCTGCTACTGTGTTAGACTAACGTTCCTGCTCGACTGCCCCATTTTAGTTGATAGGCTACAGATAAAAAGCTTGTTCATCGCTCAGCAAGCCCCGCCCACTATCAACAGGGCAAATAACATGAGAGAGGGTTAACACTAGCTAGTTCATCGCTCAGCAAGCAAGCCCCGCTATCAACAGAGCAATGAACATAGCATGTCTCTTCCTTCTCTGGGTGGAGTCTTACCAAATGACGATTGAAGTTTGAGGTTGTCCCCGTCGTCTCCTCGATAGTTCTTCTACATATGGAACACATAGCAGTGCATTTTTTCCCCACTGCACGAAAAGTCTGTATAAGCAAACAGACAATCCTAGGGGCTTCTCTCCAGGCATTTTAGCGCCATTAACGTTAGTTTGTTCCTGAACATGACGTATGAACAGGTGAAAATGCATTCTCTTGCACAAAATTAGTATACAAATTAATGTAGATATAAATATCTTATGCCAAATTATTATGGCATGTTACAAAAAAATAAAGAAAAAAAATCCAAGTCCTCGTGTCTAGTTTACAAGTCCGAATGCAGTTCATGCACGAGTCCGAGTCATCAGTGCTCAAGTCCAAGTCAAGTCACAAGTCCTTAAAATTAGGACACGAGTCAGACTCGAGTCCGAGTCCTGGACTTACCATTAGCAAAACTAGTTAACATTAGCAAAACTTGCCTCAGCTTGCTTTTTCAAATTAGATGGAGTTCCTGCCTCCAAAGGAAGCAAAGGAGACGCTGCATTTTCTATGAGTCTTTGCTTACTTGACCAAAATGAAACATTACTGAGGGCCAGGGGCACTCACACTGCAGTCCAGTGGCTTATCCATATTCAGATGCACACAAATGGCTATAGCATTAATGAATACACTGCAGCCCATGCAATTGATGTATAGTACACAGACCAATGGCCTAGTGGTTAGCGTGTCTGCCTCTGTACTAGGAGATTGCGAGTTCTACTCCCAGTCGGATCATACCAAAGACCGTCGTAAAAATGGTACCTTCTGGCAAGGTATGCTGCAATACAGATCAAACCCTCATGGTTACCAAAGGACTAGCCTCCCACTGTAATTTTAGCTGTATAGGCAAGAGGCCGAGGGCTACAGAAATCGGCGCCGCACCCATACACCTCAAAGAGCTGGTTAGTACTGGGACAGGAGACTGCCTAGGAAGATCAGATCCTGGCGTGGGAGGGACTTTGACTTGACTTGACTTGACACAGTCCTATACAAAGCAGGATGAGAGAAAAGACCTTTGAGGTTATTTAATGAGTACTGATGTTACTGTATAGGCAAGAGGCCGAGGGCTACGGAAATCGGCGCCGCACCCATACACCTCAAAGAGCTGGTTAGTACTGGGACAGGAGACTGCCTAGGAAGATCAGATCCTGGCGTGGGAGGGACTTTGACTTGACTTGACACAGTCCTATACATAGCAGGATGAGAGAAAAGACCTTTGAGGTTATTTAATGAGTACTGATGTTCAAAATAAAAACATAGAAGTGAACACACCCCGCTAAAATGATAGGTTTTTCTGATGAAAAAAATGAGATCACAATAAATAACTTCAAAACATTTCCCACCTTTAATGTGATCTATAACCTGTACAATTCAATTGAAAAACAAACAAATCTGTTAGGGGGAAAAAAAATAAAAACCTACAATAAGCTGGTTGCATAAGTATGCACACCTAGCCTGGCTAACGCGACTTCAAAGCTCTCAGAGCATTTGGTCTGGCCAAGCTACTAAGCCAAACCGTTTCCCAGAGCCTGTGGTTGACCCGCCTCCCTGAAATGCCTCAGTTTGCTACTGGTCGAAGCCAGAAAAGGCTGTGACGAAACTTAAACCAATCACATCACTCTTTCCTCTGACGTATGCGATGCGACGGGGCTAACTGGTAGATTAAACTCTTACCGAAGCCGGTCAGGAGCAAGGCGAAAATGTCCTTCCTTTCAATAAATACCTCCAGGGTTGCTCTTTGCTCCGTTTTCAATGAGAACTTCCCGTTGAATGCTCTCAATACAGCATCTACCTCTGTGTTAAAGGCTTGCCGCTGCTCCATGTTCGTGATGTGAATGAAGCGCTTCCGGCATAGATTCTGTAAACAATCTATGGCTTCCGGTCGCAGTTCTACTACGTCACTGCCTTGAACATGCCTCTACCCAGGGCCGTTGGAGATGCTCAAAGTTGATTGGTTCCCGATTTTTTGGGAGCTTGGAAATGCTGTAGATAGCCTGCCTGGCCAGACTAAGCTCGGAACAGGCCCTCATGTTGCATCATGCTTAGGATGGGCAGGCCCAGGCTAGTGCACACCCTTAAACTAATACTTTGTTGAAGCACCTTTTGATTTAATTACAGCATTCAGTCTTTTTGGGTTGGCATCTATCAGCCTGCCACATCTAGACGTGGCAATATTTGCCCCCTCTTCCTTGCAAAAGCGCTCCAAATCTGTCAGATTGCAAGGGCATCATTTGTGCACAGCCCTCTTCAGGGTCACCCCACAGATTTTAAATTGGATTTAGGTCTGGGCTCTGGCTGGGCCATTTCAAAACTTTTTTGGGGTCATTGTCATCCTGAATGATGAAATTCCTCTTCATCTTCAGCTTTCTAGCAAACACCTGAAGCTTTTGGGCCAAAATTGACTGGTATTTAGAACTGTTCATAATTCCCTCCACCTTGACTAAAGCCCCTGTTCCAGCTGAAGCAAAACAACCCCAAAACATGATGCTGCCACCACCATGCTTCACCCTGGGTGTGGTGTTCTTTTGGTGATGTGCAGTGTTGTTTTTAAGCCAAACATACCTTTTGGAATTGTGGCCAAAAAGTTCAACCTTGGTTTCATCAGACCATAACACATTTTCCCACATGCTTTTGGGAGAGTTGATGTATTTTTTTGCAAAATTTAGCCAGGCCTGGATGTTATTCTTTGACCCTACCTCATAGTCCAGACATATGAAGAAGATTGTCACATGTAGTATACAACCAGTACTTGCCAGAAATTCCTGCAGCTCCTTCAGTGTTGCTGTAGGCCTCTTGGCAGCCTCCCTGACCAGTTTTCATCTTGTCTTTTCATCAATTTTTGGAGGGAAGTCCAGTTCTCGGTAATGTCACTGTTGTCCCATATTTTCTCCACTTGATGACTGTCTTCACTGTGCTCCATGGTGTATCTAATGCCGTGGAAATGTTTTTGTACCCTTCTCCTGACTGATACCTTTCAACAGTGAGATCCCTTTGATGCTTTTTAAGCTCTCTGTGAACCCTGGCTTTTGCTGGAGGATGCAACTGAGTAAATGTCTGAACTTTATTTGGGGCTCATCAGAGTCATGCTGTAATTAAATCAAAAGGTGCTTCAACAAAGTATTAGTTTAAGGGTGTGCACACTTACGCAACCAGCTTATTGTACGTTTTTTTATTTTTGATGTTTTTCTCCTGAACAGATTTGTTTGTTTTTCAATTGAATTGTGCAGGTTATAGGTCACGTTAAAGGTGGGAAAAGTTTTGAAATTATTTATCATGGTCTCATTTTTTTACATCAGAAAAACAGATCATTTCAGCGGGGTGTGTACACTTTTTATATCCACTGTATGTTTTAAGTCTTGGAAAAGTAAATGAAATTACGAAAGACTATAAGTATTCTGTTTCAATAACACTCGTTATTTTCCACCATTGATGATCAATGTGTATAAATACAAGATTCAGAATTCATATTTCAACCAAAAAAAAAATACAACCACAAAAGTGATTTTGTTGTTGTTTTTGTTGTTCTCAGGTCATTGCTCGGGAGCACTTGCAATGCCATTTCCAATGCAGTGGTTACACAGAGTAACTCACCTGTCGGGACAAATATTACTTATGATGGACTAAAAAAAAATATAAAAGTGGTGACACCAGACCTGTTCAGTATATTTCCCAAGGTATGATGTGCACAAAATGCACAATATGCAGAAATAAGTTAATATTAGTGCTAATACTCTCTGTACTGTGTGTACGTGTGTGTAGGAGAGCCCTTTTCAAAAAGCACCATATGACACGTGTGCTGTCGTGGGCAATGGAGGCATCTTAGCCAACAGCAGCTGTGGAAAACAAATCGACTCTGCTACATTTGTCATCAGGTCTGATTCTGATTTCACACAACAGACAAAACCAGAAAAAAGAATTTGACTGAATAATCTAAAACACACACAATGACACACAATAAACATCGACTCGCTCCTAATGTTTCACTGGGTACTACTTCTCCATTTTGTTTTGCAGGTGTAATCTTCCACCACTGACCGATGTACATAAGCTAGATACAGGACAAAAAACAAACCTTGTCACAGCCAATCCAAGCATCCTCTTTCAAAAGTGAGTCTGTTGTGTGTGTGCACGCTTATGGAAATTATGTGAGACAAGTAGATGCAGGCAAGAATATCATCATTTCATATGTATTTCAATACTGCTGGTATAAATGGTTATTAGTATAAATACGGAGGTGATTACAGAAAATCATGCTCGCTGATTGGTCAAGAAATTCAGACTATTTCTCGATAATTACCTCGAGTAACTCGGCAAAATGGCGCCCAAGTGCTTCATCAACGTAAGTGAGGAAGAATTACAAATGATGAAAGAAAATGCTGTTCCTAAAAGCACTAAAGATGGTACGAAGTTTGGTCTAAAACTACTCAAAGGTAAGGTGGAATTGTGATTTATTTTATCCATTTCAAAACAAAGTATTTTATGTGACTCGGCACAGATAAGTGACACAAGTCTGCGCATGCTGTTATTACATTTACATGCCGCTTCTGAAGTTTGAAATAAATTATTTTTTTAACCCGAATTTTTACATTTTTTTTAAATAATCACCTGTGTATTTATACTCAAACAATTATCCACCTCAGGCTCAGTGAATACTAGTGAATAATAACCTCAATTTCGTCTCGCTTATCATTCACCGATATTCACTTCGCCTTCAGTGAATAATTATTATTCTATCCACATACACTGGATATGAGCAATCTCATGCTCTGATTGGCTACTCTACTACTAGGATATCAGCTCATATACTATGAGTAGAGAAAAACAAAATGACGGAGCGCATCAAATCAGATATATCACTTTGTTATCAAGTATTTAAAAGAAACAGAAATAGCTAAAAGAATATAGTGTCGTCATTCCCCCCACCCACAAATATCTCCTGTTCCACACTCCAGCCCAGTCAGTGGCAGTAATGCACCATTAAGTTGGTTTGCCAACCACCAAAAAAAGACAAAAGAAGAAGAAAATGGCGAAAATGAAGAAAATTACTGAACCACCTGAGGATGAACTAAAAACTCTACTTGAAAACAAACCCCAAAAAATTCAAAAAACAAAAAAACAAAATATGGAATGAAAGTATTTGATGGAAATAACTTTTTTTCAAGAATTATCACATTTTTCACAAATTGATCCTGTCATTTCTATGGTTTGTTTACATTCTCAGCAGAAATTATTTTGTCTGATGTTTTGGATAAAGTTTTTATTTATTGAATTTGCAGAAAATAAAAATACTCCGTTTCTCAAAATCCAGTGAATGTTGATAGAGTAAAACAGTTATTCCACTCCATCTCGTCATACATGGCTTATAGCCAACTTGGTGCAACACGCCTCATTGGCTATCAGCTCATGTATGACTCGATTTTTATGGAATAACTTAAATATTCAGATGATGCCATGGGTGGCATGGTGGTGTAGTGGTTAGCACTGTCGCCTCACAGCAAGAAAGTCCTGGGTTCGAGCCCAGCGGCCGGCGAGGGCCTTTCTGTGTGGAGTTTGCATGTTCTCCCCGTGTCCGCGTGGGTCCCCTCTGGGTGCTCCGGTTTCCCCCACAGTCCAAAGACATGCAGGTTAGGCTAATTGGTGGCTCTAAATTGGCCGCGAGTGTGAATGGTTGTCTGTGTCTATATGTCAGCCCTGCGATGACCTGGCGACTTGTCCAGGGTGTACCCCGCCTCTCGCCCATAGTCAGCTGGGATAGGCTCCTGTTATGAATGACGAGATGTTGTGAGTTAGGATCCAAAAGCAGAAACACAAACCAGAAAATCCAATGAAATAAAAACAGATTTAATTGAAGTCCAAAAAAGTAAATGAACAAAATCAGCAAAATAGTCCAGACAAAAACAAGGTAGGCAAAGACAAAACGCTGGTATGAAAAAAACATGAAAAACAGTCCTGACAAAAACTGGAGACAAAAAACATGAAGAAAAGATAAAATGTGAGTGCAAAAAAACTGTGGCAAAGACTAGGCAAAACAGAGAGCAAAAATCCAGGAAGCAATAATGGCACAGAGACACCTTGAAAAACAGGCAAGACGTTCTGACAAATTCCCCTTCTGAGAAGGGCCTAGTTGTATACAGCAGACCAGACCAGGACCTGAATGCTGGAAAGATGGAAGTCCCGTCCTGGATCCAGATTGCGCTGAACTGGGAGATAATAAATCTCTGGAATGGAAGTCTGGGGCGGATCATGACAGGCTCCAGCTTGTCTGCAACCCTGTAGGACAGGATAAGTGGCTACAGATAATGGATGGATATTCAGATGATCTGATAATAAAAGTATGGATGACATTAAGTGCATGAATTAACATGAACGTTGTCTCTCAGTCTCTGATAAACTGATAGTCCATTCAGGAGTGAGCTAATTGTGGAAGGTAGCACAATAGTTTGAATTTGGGGGGGGAACACTTAGCTTACAAGCTCAATTTTCCAGTATGACTGCAATCAAACTCCTTAAAATCTTCCAAAATCCTTTAAGAAACAGAGAGAATTAAAGAATATATAAATGATGCCGGGTGGCACGGTGGTGTAGTGGTTAGCGCTGTCGCCTCACAGCAAGAAGGTCCGGGTTCGAGCCCTGTGGCCGGCGAGGGCCTTTCTGTGCGGAGTTTGCATGTTCTCCCCGTGTCCGCGTGGGTTTCCTCCGGGTGCTCCGGTTTCCCCCACAGTCCAAAGACATGCAGGTTAGGTTAACTGGTGACTCTAAATTGACCGTAGGTGTGAATGTGAGTGTGAATGGTTGTCTGTGTCTATGTGTCAGCCCTGTGATGACCTGGCGACTTGTCCAGGGTGTACCCCGCCTTTCGCCCGTAGTCAGCTGGGATAGGCTCCAGCTTGCCTGCGACCCTGTAGAACAGGATAAAGCGGCTAGAGATAATGAGATGAGATGAGATAAATGATGCCATCTTGTAGTGATGGTGGATGGATGATATTCATATAACTATTGAACAACATTTAGAATCATCAGTCCATGGCAACAAAGTGTTTCCTTCACACAGCGTAAATGTATGGCTGGGCAAAGCAAGATCGATGATAATGGTAAACCAAATAGGCATGACACTGAAAAGACTGGTTTGTCGAGTTAGGCATGGCAAAGTTAATATTTGGATGTAGACATGGTAGATGCTATACTATGCACAATGTACTTTCTTCTTTTACCTGCTCAAAACCAACAAACCCAAAATAATCTCTGCTCATCAACAAGTATTTCAGGAGAACACCAAAGGCATGCAGCTCCTTATTTCTCTTTCTGATGCTCTGCAGGTACCAAGCACTAAATGAGCGCCGGAGGTCATTTGTGGAGGATGTGCAGGTGTATAGGGATGCTCTACTCCTGTTGCCTGCCTTCTCATTTCGGCAGAACACAGCTGTGTCTCTGCGTGTTCTCTACTCACTGGAAGACTTCAACAAGTCTTGCCCAAGACCCGTCTTCCATAACCCGACGTATCTAAACAACCTGGCAACCTTTTGGCATAACCAAGGAATTCCGGCAAAACGCCTCAGCACTGGTATGATGATGGTCAGCTTGGCACTGGAGCTCTGTAACAACGTCCACCTGTATGGTTTCTGGCCCTTTGAAACACACCCATACACCCACCAGGAACTCCCCAACCACTATTATGATGGCCATCCATCAAACAAGAGAGTACACGCCATGCCAGCTGAGTTTGAGTCCTTGCTAAATCTTCATAAAAAGGGTGTGATCCATTTGCACCTAGGGGAGTGTGCAAATTAAACTAGGTGGCATGTTCACCAACACTGTCCCTCAATTTAATGAATGAATGAATGAATGAACGAACCCTTTATTGTCACTAGTCACAAGTACCAGCGAAATTGGCCATCAACCCATCCGTACATATACACATACATACAATTGACACAGGGGGAGTAGACAGGACAGGAAGACAGGGATGAAAAATACAGAGTAACATGAGGGGAGGGGAGGAGAAAAAAGCAACCCCCACACTATGCTCCTGTGGGGAGTACAGTGTGGGAACATTGAAAAAAACACCTCAGCACATAAGCACAAAATAATACAGTACACTTTACAACATGAAAACTCGGGACTCGAGGGGGGGGGCGATCATGGGAGGGGGGTAAGGGGGAGGGGGAGGGGCAGAGGTATAGGTAACCCAGCACAAACAAGCAGCCCGGTCTGCAGCCATGACAGCGCTCCCCCAGCTTGTCACACTGGGGGTAAAAAGCAGCGACCATGGGAAGTGGGGGAAGGAATGCAAGAGCGTCTCACTGCAGTGATCTTCAGGGGGAGTTGTTGTTCCAGCAACGGCCTTGGACAAGGCCGGTGCTGTCTGAGGGAGCTGAAAGCAGATAAGATTGGGATTGTTTGGTCTTGGGGCGAGTAGACACATTCTTTTACACGACTACTCTATTTGTCCATTCTGGTCTCCAAATCGATCCAGACTGTATAACACCCACAACTTGTAACGTAGCACCAATAACCTGTTTGTCATTATATTTGCACTACTTCACCACTACTACCTCTGCCATTTCTCATCGATGCAATTACTATGTGCAATAATATAGGCCTTAAACTATTTTTATGCATACTTATATTTATATATATATATATATAAAATGTATGTTATTTATGTACTGTATATATGTGTGTGTGTGTGTGTGTGTGTGTGTGTGTGTATATACAGAGTCTACCTGTAATGTGCAATTTTTCCGAGCCTCTCAATAAGGCAATTTTTTCTTTTCTATACTTTTTCACAGTAGATTATACAAATAGCCCTCTGTATTTAATCCTTCATTTGTCTAATTTTTATTTTAGTTTTATTTGTTATCTGTTTGACTTTTTCTTGCTACTGTAACACATGAATTTCCCCGATGTGGGATGAATAAAGTGAATCTAATCTAATTTAATCTAATCTAAATACATTCCTTTGCTTTCTGTTGCCAAGAAAAACAATCAGCTTCCTTGTTGTCATACTTAATATTGCAGTCTCAAATTACCCAGCAACACGAAGTACGCGAAAAGGTTTTACATACAACAACAAGCAGTACACTTTGCAAACATGATCCAGAATAAATCCAGAAGAGATTATTCAACTTATTGAAATACAGTGCTGTGCAAAAATCTTAGACAAATGCCATAGACCAAAAATGGATAAAAAAAATATTGAAATTAAATCTCGTCTCGTCTCGTCTTCTTCCGCTTATCCGGGACCGGGTCGCGGAGGCAGCAGTCTAAGCATGGAAGCCCAAACTTCCCTTTCCCCAGACACCTCAGCCAGCTCCTCAGGAAGAACACCGAGGCGTTCCCAGGCCAGCCGAGAGACATAGTCCCTCCAGCGTGTCCTGGGTCTTCCCCGGGGCCTCCTCCCAGGGGGACATGCCTGGAACACCTCCCCAGGGAGGCGTCCAGGAGGCATCCAAAAAAGATGCCCGAGCCACCTCAGCTGGTTCCTCTCGATGTGGAGGAGCAGCGGCTCTACTCCGAGCTCCTCCCGAGTGACTGTGCTTCTCACCCTATCTCTAAGGGAGCGCCCAGCCACCCTGCGAAGGAAACTCATTTCAGCCGCTTGTATCCACGATCTTGTTCTTTCTGTCATTACCCAAAGCTCATGACCATAGGTGAGAGTCGGAACATAGATCGACCAGTAAATTGAGAGCTTCGCCTTTTGGCTCAGCTCCTTCTTCACCACGACGGACCGGTAAAGCGACCGCATCACTGCGGAGGCTGCACCGATCCGCCTGTCGATCTCACGCTCCATCCTTCCCTCACTCGTGAACAAGATCCCGAGATACTTAAACTCCTCCACTTGAGGCAGGACTTCTCCACCAACCTGGAGAGGGCAAGCCACCCTTTTCCGGTCGAGAACCATGGCCTCGGACTTGGAGGTGCTGATTCTCATCCCAGCCGCTTCACACTCGACTGCAAACCGCCCCAGTGCATGCTGATGGTCCTGGTTTGAAGAAGTCAACAGGACAACATCATCCGCAAAAAGCAGAGATGAAATCCTGTGGTTCCCAAACAGGATTCCTTCCGGCCCCTGGCTGCGCCTAGAAATTCTGTCCATAAAAATTATGAACAGAACCGGTGACAAAGGGCAGCCTTGCTGGAGTCCAACATGCACTGGGAACAGGTCTGACTTACTGCCGGCAATGCGAACTAGACTCCTGCTCCATTCGTACAGGGACCGGACAGCCCTTAGCAAAGAGCCCCGAACCCCATACTCCCGAAGCACCCCCCACAGAATACCACGGGGGACACGGTCGAATGCCTTCTCCAGATCCACAAAGCACATGTGGACTGGTTGGGCAAACTCCCATGAACCCTCGAGCACCCTATGAAGGGTATAGAGCTGGTCCAGTGTTCCGCGACCAGGACGAAAACCGCATTGTTCCTCCTGGATCCGAGGTTCGACTATTGGTTGAATTCTCCTCTCCAGTACCCTGGAGTAAACTTTCCCTGGGAGGCTGAGAAGTGTGATTCCCCTATAATTGGAGCACACTCTCCGGTCCCCTTTCTTAAAAAGAGGGACCACCACCCCAGTCTGCCACTCCAGAGGCACTGTCCCCGACCGCCACACGATGTTGCAGAGGCGTGTCAACCAAGACAGCCCCACAACATCCAGAGACTTGAGATACTCAGGGCAGATCTCATCCACCCCCAGTGCCTTGCCACCAAGGAGCTTGCAAACCACCTCAGTGACTTCGGCTTGGGTAATGGACGAGTCCACCTCTGAGTCATCAGCCTCAGTCTCCTCAGTGGAAGACATGATGGTGGGATTGAGGAGATCCTCAAAGTATTCCTTCCACCGCCCGACAATGTCCCCAGTCGAGGTCAACAGCTCCCCACCCGCACTATAAACAGTGTTGGCAGAGTACTGCTTCCCCCTCCTGAGGCACCGGACGGTTTGCCAGAATTTCTTCGAGACCGACCGATAGTCCTTCTCCATGGCCTCCCCGAACTCCTCCCAGTTCCGAGTTTTTGCATCCGCAACTGCCCGAGCTGCAGCATGCCTGGTCTGCCGATACCCGTCGGCTGCCTCAGGAGTCCCAGAGGTCAACATGGCCCGATAGGACTCCTTCTTCAGCTTGACGGCATCCCTTACTTCCGGTGTCCACCACCGGGTTTGGGGATTGCCGCCACGACAGGCACCGGAGACCTTGCGGCCACAGCTCCGAACAGCTGCGTCCACAATGGAGGTAGAGAACATGGTCCACTCAGACTCAATGTCCCCCGCCTCCCTCGGAAGCTGGGAAAAGCTCTCCCAGAGGTGGGAGTTAAAGACCTCCCCAACAGAGTGCTCGGCCAGACGTTCCCAGCAAACCCTCACCATACGTTTGGGCCTGCCAGGTCTGTCCAGCTTCCTCCTCTGCCAGTGGATCCAACTCACCACCAGGTGGTGATCAGTTGACAGCTCAGCCCCTCTCTTCACCCGAGTGTCCAAGACATAGAGCTGGAGATCAGATGAAACGACTACAAAGTCGATCATCGACCTCCGACCTAAGGTGTCCTGGTGCCACGTGCATTTATGGACACCCCTATGCTCGAACATGGTGTTCGTTATGGACAAACCGTGACTAGCACAGAAGTCCAATAACAAAACACCACTCGGGTTCAGATCGGGGAGGCCATTCCTCCCAACCACGCCCCTCCAGGTGTCACTGTCGTCGCCCACGTGAGCATTGAAGTCCCCCAGTAGCACAATGGAGTCCCCAGTCTGAGCAGCCCTCAGTACCTCTCCCAGGGACTCCAAGAAGGCCGGATACTCTATACTGCTATTTGGCCCGTAGGCACAAACAACAGCAAGAGCCCTCTCCCCAATCTGAAGGCGCAGAGAGGCGACCCTCTCGTTCACTGGGGTAAACTCCAACACATGGCGGCTGAGCTGGGGAGCTTTAAGCAAGCCCACACCAGCCCGCCGCCACTCACCACGGGCGACTCCAGAGAAGTGGAAAGTCCAGCCCCTCTCGAGGAGCTGGGTTCCAGAGCCCAAGCTGTGCGTGGAGGTGAGCCCGACTATCTCTAGCCGGTACCTCTCAACCTCCCGCACAAGCTCAGGCTCTTTCCCCCCCAGCGAAGTGACATTCCATCTCCCAACAGCCAGCCACTGTGTCCGGGGATCAGGTCGTCGAGGCCCCTGCCTTCGACTGCCACCCAATCCACACTGCACCAAACCCCTACTGCTACCTCTGTGGGTGGTGAACCCACAGGAGGTCGGGCCCACGTCACCTCTTCAGGCTGAGCCCGGCCAGGCCCCATGGGCAAAGGCCCGGCCACCAAGCGCTCGCATACGAGCCCCAACCCCGGGCCTGGCTCCAGGGTGGGGCCCCGGCTGCGTCATACCGGGCGACGTCATGGTCCTGGATTTTTTCTCCATAGGGGTTTTTGGTGAACTGCTCTTGGTCTGGCCTGTCACCTAGGACCTGTCTGCCTTGGGAAACCCTAACAGGGGCATAATGCCCCCGACAACATAGCTCCTAGGATCATTCAAGCACACAAACCCCTCCACCACAATAAGGTGGCAGTTCTAGGAGGGGTTGAAATTAAATGTTTTAACATAAAAAAATAATAATGTAAACAGTAAGGGCCTTTCTGTGCGGAGTTTGCATGTTCTCCCCGTGTCCGCGTGGGTTTCCTCCGGGTGCTCTGGTTTTCCCCCACAGTCCAAAGACATGCAGGTTAGGTTAACTGGTGACTCTAAATTGACCGTAGGTGTGAATGTGAGTGTGAATGGTTGTCTGTGTCTATGTGTCAGCCCTGTGATGACCTGGCGACTTGTCCAGGGTGTACCCCGCCTCTCACCTATAGTCAGCTGGGATAGGCTCCAGCTTGCCTGCAACCGTGTAGAACAGGATAAAGAGGCTAGAGATAATGAGAATGAGTAAGCCATAATCAATGAAACAAAGTCAATATTTGGTGTAACAGAACCAGAATCGACATCTGTGTAAAAGGGACAGTCAGAATGGTGCAGTGATGTTTCTGACATTTGCCATTCTTCTTTCTGAGACCAGCATGAATTCAGACATCTCCATTTACATTGTCAAAGGTCTGCACACCTTTCTGCCTCAAACAGCTTTTTACTTCTCTTCACTTTCTCCTCCAACATGATTCTGATCGCACAAACATGTTGCTCTCCTCTCACGAGTCTCTCCTCTTCCTTCTTACCTTTCATTCTGATTCTCTCTCTCTCTCTCTCAAAAGTCTTGGGCACATGTAAAGAAATGCTGTAGACCAAAAATGGCTAAAAACTAATGAAATTAAATGTTTTAACATAAAAAAATACTATAAACAGTCAGCTATAATAAATGAAACAGTCAGTATTTGGTGTGAGACGAAATTCCCTTTGCTTTAAAAAAAAATAGTAGTCTGAGGTACAGTGAGTGCAGTTTTATAAGGAAATGAGCTGTAGGTTTTACTGAGCATCTTACAGAACCAGCCACAGTTCTTCTGGAAACTTTGTCACACTCGCTGCTTCATTTTGCCGCAAAACCCAGTAGCCTTCATTATGTTTTCTGTTATAATCTGAAAAGTGCTCTCTTATGTGGGCGTTGTACCGGTCCGTTGTGGTAAAGAAAAAGCTGAGCCAAAAGGCAAAGCTTTCGATTTCCCAGTCGATCTACGTTCCAATCCTCACCTATGGTCATAAGATTTGAGTAGCAACCGAAAAGATGATGAGATCGCAGATAAAAGCAGCTGAAATGAGCTCTCTCCATAGGGTGGCTGGGCTCACCCTTAGAGATACGGTGTGGAGCTCAGACATCCGGAGGGATCTCGGAGTAGAGCGGCTGCTCCTTCGTGTCAAAAGGAGTCAGCTGAGGTTTTCCGGGCACATCTAACTGGGAGGAGAGCTCAGGGTAGACCTAGAACACGCTGGAGAGATTATATATACATATCTTATCTGGCCTGGGAGTGCCTTGGGATCCTCCAGAAGGAACTGGAAAACGTTGCTGGGCAGAGGGACGCCTGGAATACCCTGCTGCCACGGGGACCTGACTTTGAATAAGTGGAAGAAGATGGATGGATGTGGTCTCTTATGTAATATACTGCTCAGATACAAACTTTTTTTTCTGTAACTTTTAATTTTGTGCTGGAAAACGAACGTTTGGACTCTAAAATGTTTTTGTACTGACTCGGTAATGTAGAAGTCATAAAACAGAAATCTAACAAAGTTTGTATGAAAAAAAATACTGTGTGTAGGACTTTTCCACAGTACTGTATATCAATAAGGTTCTGGGATTTCATTGTGAGAGCAATTATCTCCTAAACAAACTAAAATCTAAGGTACTGCAGACCTCGTTCACTTCAGATAAGATCAGCGTTCATGGTTCCACCATTAGAAAGAGCAAAAATGGTATCTGTGGATGAGTTTCAAGGAGAAAAAAAAAACTCTGCTGACCCAGAGGAACATAATAAGGGCTCGTCTCACACCGACCAAAAAACGCATCTTGAAGCCTTTTGAGATCATATTCTGTGGACTGAGGAGTTGAAAGTGGAACATTTTGGAAGACCTGTGTCCCATTACAACACAGCATTCGACAATAAGAGCATCATCCTAACAGTCATATACGCTAATCAGTCCGTGAGTTGCGTGACCTTCCTTCAATAAATAAATATAAAATGATCTTATAAAACCTGTGCTTGGTGCTTACTCATGTTCTGCCTATCCTGTCATTGTTTCTTATAAGAACCTGAAAACGTTTCCTGTCACAAATGTGCCAAAATGGAGGAAGTCAGGCAGGATGGGGAAAACCCTTTTTCATGGCACTGTACAATTTACAGGACAAAGGGGGAAAAAAAGTCAAGCAAAGAAGCAACAAAACTTGTTTCAACTATCTATTTGTACAACCCCAATTCCAAAAAAGTTGGAACAAAGTACAAATTGTAAATAAAAACGGAATGCAATAATTTACAAATCTCAAAAACTGATATTGTATTCATAATAGAACATAGACAACATATCAAATGTTGAAAGTGAGACATTTTGAAATTTCATGCCAAATATTGGCTCATTTGAAATTTCATGACAGCAACACATCTCAAAAAAGTTGGGACAGGGCCAGTAAGAGGCTGGAAAAGTTAAAGGTAAAAAAAAGGAACAGCTGGAGAACCAAATTGCAACTCATTAGGTCAATTGACAATAGGTCATTAACATGACTGGGTATAAAAAGAGCATCTTGGAGTGGCAGCGGCTCTCAGAAGTAAAGATGGGAAGAGGATCACCAATCCCCCTAATTCTATCAGAAAGGAGTTTAACAGTGTAAAATTGCAGAGTTTGAACATATCATCATCTACAGTGCATAATATCATCAAAAGATTCAGAGAATCTGGAACAATCTCTGTGCGTAAGGGTCAAGGCTGGAAAACCATACTGGGTGCCCGTGATCTTCGGGCCCTTAGACGGCACTGCATCACATACAGGCATGCTTCTGTATTGGAAATCACAAAATGGGCTCAGGAATATTTCCAGAGAACATTATCTGTGAACACAATTCACCGTGCCATCCGCCGTTGCCAGCTAAAACTCTATACTTCAAAGAAGAAGCCGTATCTAAACATGATCCAGAAGCGCAGACATCTTCTCTGGGCCAAGGCTCATTTAAAATGTATTGTGGCAAAGTGGAAAACTGTTCTGTGGTCAGATGAATCAAAATTTGAAGTTCTTTATGGAAATCAGAGACGCCGTGTCATTCGGACTAAAGAGGAGAAGGACGACCCAAGTTGTTATCAGCGCTCAGTTCAGAAGCCTGCATCTCTGATGGTATGGGGTTGCATTAGTGGTATAGGTAACAGAGGTATAGGTAACCCAGCGCAAACAAGCAGTCCGGTCTGCAGCCATGACGGCGCTCCCCCAGCTTGTCAGACTGGGGGTAAAAAGCGGCGACCGTGGGAAGTGGGGGAAGGAATGCAAGAGCGTCTCACTGCAGTGATCTTCAGGGGGAGTTGTTGTTCCAGCAACGGCCTTGGCCAAGGCCAGTGCTGTCTGAGGGAGCCGAAAGCAGATGAGATTGGGATTGTTTGTTCCTGGGGCGAGTAGACGCATTCTTTTACACGACTACTCTGTTTGTCCATTCTGGTCTCCAAATCGATCCATTTTCCTTTGCAAAGCCAAAAGCTTCTCCATGATGTTATCCATGTTGCGGTTCAAGTTCTGAATAGCCACAGTCTGAGTGCCGACAGCTCTGCCCACTGCTTCAATCATGTCGGGCAGCTTTATGGGGCTATGGACAGCTGTCACCATTTTCTGATTTCCTCAATACACCAGGGCAATGCCTAATCCAATCAGCAAAAGTCCTGTAATCATGGTTCCGAATAGGTAGATGTCTTCAATGTCCTCCACAGAAAGGACCGCCAGGCACACGACCCGCCACCTCTCCCACCCATCCATCGTGTAGCCAGCTGCGAACGTTCCGGCAGGGCAGGCTGGTTCCCCAGAACCCAGGCTTCTCGTCAAGAAAATTGTGTCAATTACGTGAAGAGACCAGTTTATCAATTCCATGATTTTTAGTTTGGAAAGCAGTGCGGATAGAGTCTCTCAAAAGTATAGACAATAGACAGACGAGACAGAGAAGCAGAAGCAGGGAAGATAAGGGAAGGAGAGCCAGAGAAATGCGACCGCCTTCCGTGAGAGCACGGAGCAAAAAAAAAAACAATTTTGTATTGTATCAGAAGCTCACATACGGTAAATTTTTTTTCAGGTTAACTATCCCAAGTTTTTAATCTACCCTCAATAATAACAACAATAATAATAATAGTAATAATAACAATGAGACTGTCAATGATGGCGTAGCTCACTCTGGCCCTGTCTAGTCCAGAAGGAACGATCTAAAGTGGGCCACCTTGCGCAATAAATGTCGCAACCTATATACACTATATATAGAAGCTATATACACCCTAGGAATACCGACGTATTTGCCAGAAGGAATCCAAAACGGCGAGGAATTGACCAAGAAGAAGCGATTTTTGTTGAACTGCTCATTAAGGCTTAATTAGTCCATTACTTCATTAATAATTGTAATGAAGCAAATCTGGGTAGAAGTTATAGGCACCCTAGGTACCCCTACCTTCAAGCCAGAAAGAATCAAAATCGGTGAAGAATTGAGGGAGAAGAAGCAATTTGTGTGGAAACTGCTCATTAGGGGGTAATTACTCCATATCTTCATTATTAATTGCAATTATGCAAATTTGGGTAGAAGCTATATACACTCCAGGCAGACCTACCTTCCTGCCAAAAAGAATGAAAATCAGTGAAGAATTGAGAGAGAAGATGCGATTTTCATGAAATGTGAACGATGCTGGACAGACGATGGATGACACATGATGGCATAAGATAATAATAATAATAATAATAATAATAATAATAATAATAATAATTCTTTACAGTTTGCAAGACTAACACCTTATTAATTAATTAACTAACTAATTAATTATTAATTAATTAATTAATTAGTTAACAAATGCTGGAGAAGGTACTTCTTAGTATAAAGAATCTGAGCTCAAAGCCATATGGCTTTGTTTCTCAAAAGCACTGTGACTATTATAGAGGAAATACTACTTTTATGTCATGTTTAATGGTGATCATGTTGTGGTAAAACATGAAATCCCTTGGAGTTGTAAATAACTGAATGTTTCCAGTTAGTAGAAAGTAGCCGAGGTGGTAACACTCTGATAATCTAGCTGCTGGATAACTCTTGCATTCTGAAAAAAGATCTTTCATGGATTATTTATCTAGTTAAGGGTTCTTCGCTTCCTGAGAAGGTTCAAACTTGGAAAGCTTTCTGATGGTGAAACTCACTGGACATAATGAAGTAGCATTTAATGATTAATGAAATGTTTTGGCCAATTAATTTTCTCAAGGTGCTTGAATCCAAATCCCAGAAGACCACGATACAGCACTGAGTAATGTTTTTCATATTGGAACAGTCATTACTGTATAAAATATCCGTCAGTGAGTGGATTTGCCAGACTGTATGTATTACTGACTGTGACGGTGTGACGGAGCGGGGGGAGAGTTTTAGCTCTGTGCTTGGGGTTCCTGACTTGTCTGACCTCCCTTTTCCTTTGTCAGGGGAGGAGTTAAGCAGGGAGCAGGCTGCTGACCCAGGGTTGGCTGGTTTGTTTAAAAACGTTTTGTCCCCCACAGACGCACTGGGAGCAGCGAGGGGATACTTCATGGAAAATGGGGTGCTCTTCCGTAAATGGATGCCACAAGGGGAAGATTTTGTGGGGGACGCTTATGTGCAGGTGGTGATCCCTGCTAAATTTCGAGATTCTGTATTACAGGTTGCACATGACCGGTGTGGGCATGGGGGTGTGAGGAAGACCTATGACCGTGTCCTCCGAACCTTCTTTTGGCCGCACATTAAAAGGGATGTGTCTGCATATATAAAGTCATGTCATACCTGTCAGGTCACGGGTAAGCCTAATCAAACTCTCAAACCTGTTCCCTTGCGTCCGATTGTAGCCGTGGGCGAACCTTTTGAGCATATTGTTATCGATTGCGTAGGCCCACTGCCAAGGTCAAAGAATGGCAGTAATTATATTTTTACGTTAATGTGCCTGAACACTCGCTACCCCTTTGCTTTTCCGCTGCGCACCATCTCTGCGAAGGCGGTTCTGCGGGCTTTGGTTCAGTTTATGTCCGTTTTCGGTATCCCAAGATTTGTGCAAAGTGACCGTGGGTCTAATTTTACTTCCCGCGTTTTTGAGGGCGTTTTAAAGCAACTGCGCATACAACATCTTACGTCCACGCCGTACCATGCTCAATCGCAGGGTTCAATCGAAAGATTTCACCAATCTATGAAGTCTCTCTTGCGTGCCTATTGCGTGCAGCTGGATGCGGACTGGGAAGAGTCTTTACCGTGGCTCATGCTGGCTGCACGCGAAGTGGTGCAAGAGAGCACTGGGTTTAGCCCAAATGACTTGGTTTTTGGACACAAAGTGCGGGGACTTTTGTCAGTTTTGGGGGACGTGGGTAGATCAGTTGTTCCGCCCTCCAATGTTGAAGGTTATGTACTCGGTTTCAAAGACAGGCTGGCGAGGGCGCGGGATGTAGCAAGAACAAATTTGGAGGGTTCTCAAAAGAAAATGAAACGCCTGTATGATCGATCCATAGAGCGTAGATCCTTTGAAGTCGGTGACCAAGTGCTTGCCCAGATAGCAAAAATCAGTTGAATCAACATTGAAATAGCGTTTGGCAGAAAACATTGAAATAATGTTGAAATGATATTGAAAGTGTCCCCTTGAATTTCGGTTGAATCAACGTTGAATTTTCAACCCTATCAGCATTGAATCAATAGTGATTCAACCATCATCTAAATAGAAACTTGCATTTAAATTTCCGTTGATTTCATGTTGAAATAATATACTGAATCAATGGTGATTCAGCCATCATCTAAATGGAAACCGACATTTCATGACACTGAATCGATATCTGTTTGACCGTTATCGAAAAGTTCTTGTGAGAGACGGTTATTTGGACCATTCCAAATAGCGGCCGGTACGGTAGAAAACGGAGATGTTTGTTTTTCTGTTCGTTTTTTCCTTACATGTTGCACACACAAGATTTGCACATAACCATAAATAATAATCTATTCTTCATAGTTCCTTGTGCTCTATTAAAATTCTAAATTAAATAAATGAAATTCAATGAAATATAGGAAACCCCCCCCCCACAAAATGGTCTCACCCAGAGTGCACCCCAGGCTCCCGTCCAGTGGTGCAGTGTATGATGACAACAAAATCAACATATATTCAACATTGATCAAATGTTTCCTTCAACCATTACATTGATTCGAACACATTTTTTCAACTTTTTTATTTTATCAGTGGTTGATCCACCATCAGTGTTCAACTATAACTGTAAATCAACCATCTTGACCAAATATCAACATTGAAATAACATCGTTTGCTATCTGGGTGTGCTTTGTCCGTCAGGTGGGTCACCATTAGAGTCCAAATTTGAGGGTCCCTATTCCGTTATTCGCCGGATCTCCGATGAAAATTATTTAGTGGCAACTCCATCCCGTCGAAAAAAATCTACACTGTATCACGCCAATTCAATGAAGCCCTATTATGAATCTTCGTGCCCCCACCCAGTCTTAGCCTCTGCTCCGGATTTGACTGGGGAAAGTGGGCATGAAATTCTCGACCCAAATGATGGCGTTCTTCGGGGGCGTTTGAAAAATTCAGAGTGTTTGTCAAAATTGGATGGGATACTGGTGTATTTGACAGAGCCTAAACGAGAGGATTTAATTCGCCTCGTACGTGCATTTCCTGCTTTGTTTGGGGATACTCCATCTCGAACCACTTGGATCGAGCATGATATTGATGTTAGTGATTCGGCCCCGGTGCGGCAACGCTTTTATCGCGTGTCACCAGAAAAACGTCGAGTGCTGGAGTCGGAGGTGCGATATTTGCTGGATAATAATCTGGCAGTCCCGTCGTTTTCAGAATGGGCGTCCCCGTGCATTTTGGTAGAGAAGCCAGACAAAACGGTTAGGTTTTGCACAGATTTTCGAAAGGTGAACAGTGTCACTAAAGGGGACAGTTTCCCGTTACCTCGAATCGAGGATTGTGTCGACTCTGTGGGGTCTGCCAAATATGTAACGAAACTTGATCTCTTAAAGGGATATTGGCAGGTGCCGTTAACTTCAAGGGCTATGGAAGTCTCCTCCTTTATTACCCCATTCGGTTTGTACTCTTATACCGTCATGAATTTCGGCTTGAGAAATGCGCCGGCAACTTTTCAGCGGCTTATGAATCGGGTAATTGCGGGTTTAGAGGGCTGTGCCGTTTATTTGGATGATTTGATTCTGGTCAGCGACACTTGGGAATCGCATCTGCAGAGGCTCAAATCGGTGTTTGAACGTTTGACTGAGGCGCAGCTGACTGTGAACCTCGCAAAATGCGAATTTGCTAGGGGTACGGTGACTTATCTTGGTAGAGTTGTCGGTAATGGCGTCCGATTGATGCGAAAATTTCGGTTGTCCAGCAATATCCACCTCCCGCTACAAAAAAAGATCTGCGGCGATTTTTGGGCTTAGTGGGTTTCTACAGATGTTTTTGTAGGAATTTTGCCACCGTGGTAGCCCCATTGACAAATCTTTTGAGGGATGGGGAGAAATATGTGTGGGGTGCTGACTGCCAAACGGCGTTCGAAAATGTTAAGTCATTACTTTGTTCTGCGCCTGTTCTGTCTGCTCCATGCTTTGATAAGCCCTTTGTATTACAGGTTGATGCCAGCAACGTCGGAGCGGGTGCTGTTCTGATGCAGGCTGATACGCACAATATTTACCATCCTGTGTGTTTCTTTTCAAAAAATTTTGTTCGTACCAACGCCACTATTCTGTGGTGGAGAAAGAGACATTGGCCTTAATATGGGCTTTGCAGTACTTTTCGGTCTACATCAGTTCTGCCGTGTCCTTGACCGTTTTTTCTGACCACAACCCTTTAGTTTTTTTAAATTCGCTGAAGTGTCCAAACCAGCGCTTAGTGCGTTGGTCTTTATATTTGCAGTCATACTGTTTGGATATTAGGCACATAAAAGGGTCAGAAAATATTGTGGCCGATGCGTTATCCCGTGTCTGATCATTTGCCGTTTTTGTATTTCTTGTTCCCCTGTCTCTCTTTTGCTCTCTCTATAGGAATCTGTGGAGGACTGCGATTTTAGGCTCTGCGTTTTCCAAAAAAAAAAAAAAAAAAGGGGGGGGGGGGCGTGTGACGCCTGCGAGCGTTTCGGGGGCGGTGCCTCTGTTGACAGCGCGGAGCTGGAAGTTGATTGTGCTGAATGTCGCCAGCTGCGAAGCCTTCACCTGGGCCTATTAATAGGACTTTGTTTGTGTGAGGGGCGGTGAGCGTTAGGCTTCACGTTGGCCATGGGTTTGGTAATTTGTATTTGTTAAAATTGTATGAATTCCAGTAAAAGAGCATGATTTTCTGTTTTTGAGTGCCTTATTTTGGGTTTGGGGTTATTTGTTTGAGTCAGAATGTAACACTGACCGAGTATGTTAATCTTTGTATGAATGAATATGGCTATTTTAGTAAAATGTGACTAAAACATTAAACCATACACCCTCTATTAAAAATGTATCAGCGTGAAGCGTTTTTGCTTTTTATTTTTTTGAGAATGCTAGTCACCCTGTCACCTCAACATAGGGTAGACATTATTGCTAGATAAAATAAAAGGATGGCTAGTTGTGATAAGTCAAATAATAAGTATTCTATCCACATTCAGTGGATACAAGTAATCGTGCACTCTAATTGGCTACTCTACAACTAGGATATCAGCTTAAATATCGTGAGTAGAGAAAAACAAAATGGTGGCGCGTGTTGCTGAGCTGACGGAGGATGAAATAAAAACTCTACTCGAAAACAAAACCCCAAAAATTATCAAGTATTTAAAAGAAACAGAAATAGCTTTTTTTTTTTCTCCCCCCAATATTGCTTGCTCCACACTCCAGCCCAGTTGATGGCAGTAATGCACCTTTTAGTTGGTTTGTCAACCGCCAAAAAAACCCTGAAGAAGAAAAAGAAAACCCCCAAAATACCAACAAAAGCAACAAAATATGGAATAAAAGTATTTGATGATAGGAACGTATCTTTTTTGTTTTGAAATAATTATTCTTATAGCATTTTTCACAAATTGCTCCTGTCATTTTGCCAGTTTGCTTACATTCTAAGCAGAAATTATTTTGTCGGATGCTTTGTTCAAAGTTTTTATTTATTGAATTTGTAAAAATATAAAAATGCTCTGTTTCTCAAAATCTAGTGAATGTGGATTGAATAAAACAGTTATTTTACTCAATCTCATTATACACTACCGTTCAAAAGTTTGGGGTCACTTTGAAATGTCCTTATTTTTGAAAGAAAAGCACTGATCTTTTCAATGAAGATCACTTTAAACTAATCAGAAATACACTCTATACATTGCTAATGTGGTAAATGACTATTCTAGCTGCAAATGTCTGGTTTTTGGTGCAATATCTCCATAGGTGTATAGAGGCCCATTTCCAGCAACTATCACTCCAGTGTTCTAATGGTACAATGTGTTTGCTCATTGCCTCAGAAGGCTAATGGATGATTAGAAAACCCTTGTACAATCATGTTAGCACAGCTGAAAACAGTTTGGCTCTTTAGAGACGCTATAAAACTGACCTTCCTTTGAGCAGATTGAGTTTCTGGAGCATCACATTTGTGGGGTCGATTAAATGCTCAAAATGGCCAGGAAAATGTCTTGACTATATTTTCTATTCATTTTACAACTTATGGTGGTAAATAAAAAGTGTGACTTTTCATGGAAAACACAAAATTGTCTGGGTGACCCCAAACTTTTGAACGGTAGTGTACATGGCTTATAGTCGTATGACTCGACTTTGTGGAATAATTGTTAAATAGCTTGCCATAATATGAAACTCTTCCATTATGCAGAAGGAACTGACTTGTTGCTAAAGATTGTATCCTGTCACAGTTAATTGTAGTGTGCCAACCAGAGGCTCAGTTGTACAAGAAGCACTGTACTCTCTGAAAGGCTTTCATTTTAAGCATACATTGTATGTACCAAGGGGCCCAGGTGTTACGCTTGATGTACGCACCAAGGGGCCTGGGGCCCCTAGTGGTCAGCGTTAAGCGCCAGGGGGCCTCACGTTAGGCATTTTCAGTCCAGAGGAATGTTTTCAAAGTTCTTAGAACTGCAGGAACTCTGAACAATTGTAGTTTTTAGAACACTTTTGAAGCACTTTTTTAGCTCCTACTTCAGAGTAGGTGCTCTCCCAAGCACAAGAGGAACCATGAGTGGCATAAGTGTACACTGATTGGTCCAGATGATGGTTCGAACACCTGAGGCAAAGGAGGCTGCAGTATGCAGCACTGGCAACCAGCAGTTTTAAAAAGTTGTGTAAAATGTGAGCCAACAGCTCTTAATGTCAGCATTAAAAAATAGAGGGGGAAATGGACAAACAGTTTACTGACAAAAAGCTTTACTGACCTGATATGCAATTGAGGAAAAACAGTATCTCAGTGAAATATAAACATCTTAATTAAACTAAATGGTCTTGTCCCTGGGTTTTTTTAGGGGTCACGTAAGAAAACCCTTAGCCTATGAAATAATAATTCACACTAACATGTTAGGTAAACATATATTAAGCAATCACCAACTATGGATTTGCTCTTTATAATGTAAAATAAAGAATTTACTGTGGCATGAAACACTTCCTTATCTCCTCCATTCTACAGCGCAGTGGAATGATCTGTTTCTATAGAAACATATCTGAAATACAACACATGGAACTGGACCACGGGCGATTGCTCTAAGACAACGAGGGAGGCTCAGCCTCCTCTAAAAATGACGAACATTGTGTAGGATGAATTGCGCTAGGCTTATGTTATAGCCGACCTTATAACATTGCTATTTCAGATCCAGAATCATAGAAATATATGTGCTCAACCCAACTACAGTGCGAAATCATTCTGTTATAACTTTCCCCAGTTCGCCTAATGTGTGCGTGAGTTTTTCCCCCTCGTGACAGCGCGATGCAGCCCACCCTCAGTGGACTTCAATGGCATTTGGGAGCTATGCGCTTTTCAGTATCAAAATGCAAGACGGTTATTGGACAAATACTGCGAAAACGCCCGCCCACGGACTCCCACGGACTCCCAGCCTCACAGTGGGAGGGGCATGGCAAAGCTTTCCGCGAGGAGACTGGTGATTGGTGAAAGCGGCCGGATATTTTCTTTGATTGACAGCTCGTTTCAAATATAGACAGGCAGCAATGAATTTCAGTTCAGTCCCATGCGGATTCGCAAGTACTGTGGTGTATTGTAAGAGATCAGCTTACATTTCGATTTCATTCATTACATACGATTTCTACCAGCTTTTTTAGTTTGTA
The DNA here is from genome assembly GCF_027579695.1 of Neoarius graeffei. NCBI lineage: Eukaryota > Metazoa > Chordata > Actinopteri > Siluriformes > Ariidae > Neoarius > Neoarius graeffei. The sequence continues at coordinate 51,186,144 of NC_083588.1, read as the reverse complement.
TATATTTTCATTGTAAATAAAGTGTAAATATTAGTGTTGTCAAGTTTGCTATCTTAGTTCCAGAAATTTCGTTTATTTGAGTGACTGAACTTGAACTTGAGGGGGCTAGTCAGCTAGCAAGAAAGCTGCGCACGGATGCCAAACATTGCTGATTTAATTCTGGCGAAGCCATTTGCCAGTCTTCCATTCGAGGAAAAAATTAAAATTAAAGAGCAGGGTAGACCAACGCCTCAAATTGACTTGGTGAATGTAGTAGTTCAATGCTGGTGGGTGGAGCACAGAGGACGGCAGGACAGAGATCAGGTCCAACTTAGCGTTTATTGTCACACTTTTCAGTCTAACAATTCAAACAGACACACACATGACGAGTGTCTCGTTCAGGGTTGAGCTCCTCTGCTGTCTGCTCTCCCTCCTTATATAGGGCGCAGTCACTGGGAAGACACACAAACACAGGTTAATTGCTCTCAGGTGTAGGGATTCTGCCACTCACCTTCCCTGACTCCGCCCTCCTGTCACAGACCGGCGCTTGACCACGCCCCCGCTGCCACATGCCCCCGCTGCCACATACCCCCACCGCCCGACTCAGGCCGGGCAGCCGTCCGGCCTGCAGCCGACTCCCCCCCCCCCCCGTTGACGGGAGAGGAAGTCCGCCACGACCATCTGCGCCCCCGGCCTGTGGACCACCTTGAAATCGAAGGGCTGGAGTGCCAGATACCAACGGGTGATCCGCGCGTTGGCATCCTTCATGCGGTGGAGCCACTGGAGGGGCGCGTGGTCCGAACAGAGGGTGAAAGGGTGCCCCAGCAGGTAGTAATGGAAGGCGAGGACCACCCACTTGATCGCTAGACACTCTTTTTCGATTGTGCTGTAGCGCCCCTCACGCACTGACAGCTTCCTGCTAATGTACAGGACGGGGCGGTCCTCCCCCTCCCCCTCCTGGGACAAAACCACCCCCAGCCCTCTGTCCGACGCATCGGTCTGCAACACAAAAGGGAGAGAAAAGTCAGGGGAGTGTAATAGTGGCCCCCCACACAGTGCAGCCTTTACCTCAGAGAAAGCCCGCTGGCATTGCTCCGTCCACTGGACCGGATCTGGTGCCCCCTTTTTAGTGAGATCAGTCAGTGGGCTGGTGACGTCCGAATAATTAGGTATAAACCTACGATAATAGCCAGCCAGCCCCAGGAACTGTCTCACCCCCTTTTTGGTCTTGGGCCTCGGGCAAGCCGCAATCGCTGCTGTCTTATTAATTTGGGGACGCACCTGCCCGTTGCCCAAGTGGAAGCCCAGATACCGTACTTCCACCCGCCCAATCGCACACTTCTTTGGGTTGGCTGTGAGACCCGCTCGCCTCAGCGACCTAAGGACGGCCCTGAGGTGTTCCAAGTGCCTCGGCCAGTCATTACTATATATGATGATGTCATCAAGATAGGCAGCCGCATAGGTGGCGTGGGGGCGGAGGACCCGGTCCATCAGCCGCTGAAATGTAGCGGGCGCCCCAAACAGCCCAAACGGAAGTGTGACGAATTGGTGTAACCCAAACGGTGTGGAAAAGGCCGTTTTTTCTCAGGATAGTGGAGTCAAGGGGATCTGCCAATATCCCTTCGTCAAATCCAGTGTCGAATAAAAGCGAGCCGTGCCTAGTCGATCGAGTAACTCATAAATACGAGGCATTGGGTACGCATCGAATTTAGACACCGCGTTGACTTTTCTATAGTCCACACAGAACCGGACCGACCCGTCGGCCTTGGGTACCAAGACCACCGGGCTGCTCCAGTCACTGTGGGACTCCTCGACGATGCCCATTTCAAGCATGGTCTCAAGTTCTTCCCGAACCACCTTTTTTTTGTGTTCGGGTAGCCTGTAAGGGCGGCTACGCACTACCACCCCCGGGGGCGTCTCTATGTGGTGCTCTATGAGGTTAGTGCGACCAGGCAGGGGCGAGAACACGTCCGAAAACTCGGTCTGCAACTGGGCAACCTCCGCGAGTTGGGTTGGGGAGAGGTGGTCCCCACAGGGGACCAGAGAGGGATGTGATGCTAATGTTCCTTTTTGAACCTCCGGCCCCAGCTCCGCCTGCTCCGGAACCACCGACACCAACGCCACGGGGACCTCCTCGTTCCAGAGTTTGAGTAGGTTGAGGTGGTAAATCTGTAGCGCCCCACCCCCGTCCGTTCGCTTCACCTCATAGTCGACGTCCCCGACTCGCCGTGTGACCTCAAAGGGTCCTTGCCACTTGGCGACTAATTTAGAGCTCGATGTGGGCAACAGTACGAGTACTTTCTCTCCCGGTGCGAACTCTCTAAGGCGCGTACCCTTGTCGTACAGGCGGGTTTGCCGTTCTTGGGCCTGCCGCAAATTCTCCTGGGTTAGGTGTATGAGTGTGTGGAGTTTTGCACGCAGGTCAATAACGTATTGAATTTCATTTTTGCTTGGTGAAGGTCCCTCCTCCCAATTTTCTTGCAGCACATCTAAAATGCCGCGCGGCTTACGCCCATATAATAATTCAAATGGGGAGAACCCCGTGGAGGCTTGGGAGACCTCTCGCTCTGCAAAGAGCAAGGGTTCGAGCCATTTATCCCAGTTACGCGCGTCCTCACTTACAAATTTTTTAATTATGTTTTTAAGGGTGCGATTAAACTGTTCCACTAAACCGTCTGTTTGTGGGTGATACACGCTGGTGCAGATCGGCTTAATACCTAATAACCCATACAGTTCGTTCAGTGTTCGTGACATAAACGAGGTGCCTTGATCAGTCAGAATCTCTTTCGGGATTCCAACTCGGGAGATGACGTGGAAGAGTGCCTCCGCAATACTGCGTGCTGAGATATTGCGAAGAGGCACTGCTTCCGGGTATCGCGTTGCATAGTCCACTAGAACTAATATAAAGCGGTACCCTCGTGTTGACCGATCTAATGGCCCGACGAGATCCATCCCAATTCTTTCGAACGGGGTCTCGATTAACAGTAGAGGGCGCAAAGGCGCTTTTGGAATGGCCACTGGATTTACTAACTGGCATTCGCGGCATGCCGTACACCACCTACGGACATCGCCGCGAATCCCCGGCCAATAGAATCGGGCCATTATTCGGGCTAGTGTTTTATCCTGCCCTAAGTGTCCAGCCATGGGATTAAAGTGAGCCGCCTGGAATACCAATTCCCGGCGACTCTTCGGAATTAAAAGCTGCGTGACTCGCTCTTTAGTTTGAGTGTCCTGCGTCACTCGGTATAACCTATCCTTCATAATCGCGAAGTAGGGGAAGGACGGGGTGGCGTTCGGCTGGAGCGTTTGACCATTGATTACTCTCACTTGGTCAAACGCATGCTGCAGAGTCTCGTCTAGTGACTGCTCTAATGGGAAATCCGCGAGGGATTCCCCAATAGAGAGAGGAGGAGCCGGCGGCTCCTCACTCTGACGCGGAGATGATGTAGACGTCTCTGCGACAGCTGCTCCCGCCAAAGCGACACCGGGACCTCCCCCTGTCAAATGGCAGGACCCACTCTTTACTAGGTGTGTCATTAAACCCCGAAATCCCGGCCAATCAGTCCCCAAAATTAAAGAGTGGGTAAGGCAAGGATTAACCGCCGCCTTCACTATGAATTTTTCCCCTCTGAAAATAATGTGGACCGACACCAAAGGGTAGCGGTGAACATCCCCGTGCACACACAACACCTTCACCCCTTGTGCTCCCCCCAATGCCTCGTTTTGAACCAGGCTTTGGCGAATTGAGGTCTGATTACAACCAGAATCCACCAACGCCTGATATGTAGCCCCTTGGATACTCACCGGTATGCAATACGCTCCGGCCCGGTCGAGGGCGGCCTCTAGCGCATCAGGGATCCGAACCACCGCGCCCACTTCCATTGCCGTGCACTGCTGTTGAATGTGGCCCGGCTCCCCGCAGCGCCAGCAAACCGGCCCGGGCTTTCCCTCTGCACTGGTGATCTGGGGCTCACTCACCTGAGGTGGGGGAGAGACAGACACAGAAGGGAGAAACGGGAGGGCACCGCGGGAGCGGCGGGCCAGCTGGGGTGGTGCCGACCCCCGCCTCCGCGGTGGGGGAATGGGGCGAGGACGGGACACAGGAGGAGGGGGAGAGAGAGAGAGAGAGAAGAGGAGAGAAGAGAAGATGCCATCTGCTGTCCTGCTGCCGGGACAGCCGCCAAATGGTCCTCCGCTAGCTCGACTGCCTGATCCAGCGACGCCGGGCGGTGGCACCGGACCCACTCCGCAGTTCCTGCTGGCAAGCGAGCGACGAAGTGTTCCAGCGCCACCTGGTCGATGATTCCTTCGGCGTTGCGGTTGTCAGCCCTCAACCACCGCCAGCAGGCGTCCCGGAGCTGCTGGCCAAACGCGAATGGCCGGCCGACTTCCTCCAAGCGCAGCGCGGAAGCGCTGGTGCTGCTGTTCTGGTGTGCGCCCCACGCGCTGGAGGACGGCCCGGCGGAGGTCCGCGTAGGCCAGCCGGCGGTCGGCGGGGAGCTGTAGCGTGGCCAGCTGTGCTTCTCCCGTGAGCAGAGGGAGGAGGCGCGCCGCGCGCTGCTCCATCGGCCACCCTGAGGCTTTGGCGACTTGCTCAAAGAACGTGATGAACGCCTCGGGGTCGTCCTGCGGGCCCATCTTGGTTACGGTGAGGGGAGATGGGCCTGCGGTAGGAGCGCTGGTGGACCCCGCCGACGCGAGGAGGTGCCGGAACGCCTGTCTATCTTCTTGCTGGGCCAACACCAGGGCCTCGAACCGCTGTTCCTGCTCCTTTCGGAGGGTGAGTAGCGCCTGGTGCTGGCTTTGCTGGGCCTTGGCATGGACCAGTTCAGCGAACGAGGAGGACTCCATGGGGCTGTGAGGCTGCTGTGCTCCAGATCCCGGGTTTCGGCACCACTGTAGTAGTTCAATGCAGGTGGGTGGAGCACAGAGGACGGCAGGACAGAGATCAGGTCCAACTTAGCGTTTATTGTCACACTTTTCAGTCTAACAATTCAGACACACACACATGACGAGTGTCTCGTTCAGGGTTGAGCTCCTCTGCTGTCTGCTCTCCCTCCTTATATAGGGCGCGGTCACTGGGAAGACACACAAACACAGGTTAATTGCTCTCAGGTGTAGTGACTCCGCCCTCCTGTCACAGACCGGTGCTTGACCACGCCCCCGCTGCCACAGTGAAAAAGGTAGGGAATAATACTCGTTCTTTTCAGCTCTCCTGGTACGAGAAAGTGAATTGGCTAACAGCAAGTGACCCACATCAACAACAGTAAATAGGCTACTTTAGTAATATGTCATGGATGGACCAAAAATATAGAATCTATTTAAAATGTTTATGCTGAGTATATTATATTGGAATATATATTTCTCTGGATATGAATTAAACACAGCTACAATTTGGAAAACATTTTTAAACAAAAACACAGCTGAGAACATTTCACACTACAGACCTGGATTAAAAGTGAAGGGTTATCAAAATTGTCAATAAAACATTTCTCAGTCAAAATAAGTAAAATATAGGGAAAGTGTCATTGAATGAAATGTGTGGCACCCAGCTCTATGTTTGGCTCCCCAAGGTCAGTGCTTGTGCCTATTCCAGAACACTCTGCTGTTACTGCTGAGGTTCCTGACAAAGAGCTGCTTTCAATAATGATCAATTTTTAAATAACATGCCACATGCCACAATTTTAAAATATAAAATGTTAAAATATACCCCCCCACACACACCACCATCATGTATATTGGACAGTAGGCTAATGGGCCAAAAGAACCTGTTATTTCACAGTTTGTGACCCTGCCAACAATCAGCCAGATCAGAGGCAAGAGTATGGGCAAAATTGATGTGTTTTTTCTTTTAAAATCTGGAAATATCGTAACCGACCAGCCTCCCCTGTTTGAAAGACTACCAGCCGCCACTGAACTGGACAAGTTGAAATCTTAATGTTGTTCGTTTGCTGTTGTCACAGCAAAACAAGAACACATGGACAGGACACACACAAGTTCGTATGAAAGCTAGTGACGTCACTATAGCGAACATCAGCCAGCTTGCATCACTTCAGCCTTCTTTCTGGGGTGTAAATACAAACAGAAAAAGCCCTTTAAGATATATATTTTTCAGGGGAGTTCCCCAGGAGGTGGTTTCTCTCAGTGAATCCTGAGAACTGTTTTGTCTGAAAGCACCTATTGTAACACTGTGAGGGCTCCTTCAACACAACGATAGCATGACAATATGTGCTAACACAAGTACACAAGGGTTTTCTAATGATGAATTAGCCTTTCATCATGATAAGATTAACTAATACAACGTGCCACTGGAACAAAGGAGTGATGGTTGATGAGAATGGGCATTTGGTATGCCTATGTACAACCCCGATTCCAAAAAAGTTGGGACAAAGTACAAATTGTAAATAAAAACGGAATGCAATGATCTGGAAGTTTCAAAATTCCATATTTTATTCAGAATAGAACATAGATGACATATCAAATGTTTAAACTGAGAAAATGTATCATTTAAAGAGAAAAATTAGGTGATTTTAAATTTCATGACAACACCACATCTCAAAAAAGTTGGGACAAGGCCATGTTTACCACTGTGAGACATCCCCTTTTCTCTTTACAACAGTCTGTAAATGTCTGGGGACTGAGGAGACAAGTTGCTCAAGTTTAGGGATAGGAATGTTAACCCATTCTTGTCTAATGTAGGATTCTAGCTGCTCAACTGTCTTAGGTCTTTTTTGTCATATCTTCCGTTTTATGATGCGCCAAATGTTTTCTATGGATGAAAGATCTGGACTGCAGGCTGGCCAGTTCAGTACCCAGACCCTTCTTCTACGCAGCCATGATGCTGTAATTGATGCAGTATGTGGTTTGGCACTGTCATGTTGGAAAATGCAAGGTCTTCCCTGAAAGAGACGTCGTCTGGATGGGAGCATATGTTGCTCTAGAACCTGGATATACCTTTCAGCATTGATGGTGTCTTGCCAGATGTGTAAGCTGCCCATGCCACACGCACTAATGCAACCCCATACCATCAGAGATGCAGGCTTCTGAACTGAGCGCCGATAACAACTTGGGTCGTCCTTCTCCTCTTTAGTCCGAATGACACGGCGTCACTGATTTCCATAAAGAACTTCAAATTTTGATTCGTCTGACCACAGAACAGTTTTCCACTTTGCCACAGTACATTTTAAATGAGCCTTGGCCCAGAGAAGACGTCTGTGCTTCTGGATCATGTTTAGATACGGCTTCTTCTTTGAAGTATAGAGTTTTAGCTGGCAACGGCAGATGGCACGGTGAATTGTGTTCACAGATAATGTTCTCTGGAAATATTCCTGAGCCCATTTTGTGATTTCCAATACAGAAGCATGCCTGTATGTGATGCAGTGCCATCTAAGGGCCCGAAGATCACGGGCACCCAGTATGGTTTTCCGGCCTTGACCCTTACGCACAGAGATTCTTCCAGATTCTCTGAATCTTTTGATGATATTATGCACTGTAGATGATGATATGTTCAAACTCTTTGCAATTTTACACTGTCGAACTCCTTTCTGATATTGCTCCACTATTTGTCGGCGCAGAATTGGGGGATTGGTGATCCTCTTCCCATCTTTACTTCTGAGAGCCACTACCACTCCAAGATGCTCTTTTTATACCCAGTCATGTTAATGACCTATTGCCACTTGACCTAATGAGTTGCAATTTGGTCCTCCAGCTGTTCCTTTTTTGTACCTTTAACTTTTCCAGCCTCTTATTGCCCCTGTCCCAACTTTTTTGAGATGTGTTGCTGTCATGAAATTTCAAATGAGCCAATATTTGGCATGAAATTTCAAAATGTCTCACTTTCGACATTTGATATGTTGTCTATGTTCTATTGTGAATACAATATCAGTTTTTTAGATTTGTAAATTATTGCATTCCGTTTTTATTTACAATTTGTACTTTGTCCCAACTTTTTTGGAATCGGGGTTGTACTTGTATTATGGCAATATAGTATGGGGATCTACTTATAAAACAAATCTTAATAGACTGATTGTTTTGCAAAAGCATGTCGTACGAATTATCACTAAATCCTCATATGAAGCACATACTGGTCCTTTATTTTATAGATATAATTTGCTAAATTTGAATAACATTCACTCTTTACAAGTAGGACTAGTCATGTATTCTGTTCATTTTAATACTATACCAGAAACATTTAAAAGTATTTTTTGTAAAAATTTTCAAATTAATCAATATGCTACTAGATACTCAAGCGATTATAGAGTTAAGCTTTGCAGAAACTCCTGTGGATGTTCTATCAGTCTTGACTTGAAGTCACCAGTGTCCTGTTTTACACTGTGGTGTGTGTGTGTGGGGGGGCAGCACATCCAAGGAGGACACATCCAGGCTGGACAAACTGATCAGGCGGGCCGGCTCTGTGGTCGGCGTGAAGCTGGACTCTCTGGTGACGGTGGCAGAGAAGAGGACTAGGGATAAAACTCCTTTGTCCATCACGCCATCAGACTGTACAACTCCTCTCGGGGGGGGGGTGTAACAGGAGGACAGAGGACGGGAAGGAGCAGTACCTGAGCCTAACAATAAGCAAGACTGGACAATGTGCAATATAATGTGCAATATCTCTACTGCTGCCCTGACTGTTCCTCTCTTCCCCATATCTTGTTCTTTTTTATTTGTATATGTAAATACTTAATTTAATTTATCTAGAAGTTTTTTCTCTATTTTCTATTCTCGGTTTATCCTGTCATGATACTGCTGGAATTTTAATTTCCCTGAGGGAACCCGCCCAAAGGGATCAATAAAGTTCTATCTAATCTAATCTAATCTAATCTCTACAAATTTGCTCTTGCCGCTAATGGGCCTAAATTATGGAATTCCCTCCTGAAGGAACTTAAATCTGAGTCAACCATCATTTAATTTAAAAAAAAAAACTTGAAGCAATATTTACTAGGTTTAGCAAAACCATAGGAAGTTTGTATTTAAAGTGTCAAATGTTATTGAAATTGTTGTTTTACTGTTTACAGTTTCATTAACAATTGTTACTCAGTTAATTGAGGATTACTTATTTTTGGCATCTTTCCTTATATTTTTTCTATTGTTGCAACTAATCTTATGTCTTGAATATAATTTGAGACAGTACAAAAGTATAAGCCTGTGGCTTCTTTTTGAATACTGTCTCACCATTAGAGATGCATTACATTTGAATTACATTTAATTTTAATTAAAATTACCGATTCATTGATTCATAAAAATATTATACCTTGTCGAGAATTTGGGAGGAATTTGGGTCGTTTAAAAAAAAAAAATCAAATCCATTTCACGGCACCCAAGAGGAAGTTTTAAATATTCCTACTGGAAGGTTCATTCCATTCAGGTCAGGTCAGGTTAGGATGATGGCAAGCAGAGGTGGAAAAACAGGATTGACCAAGTAAAAGTCCTGCTTAGGTTTTCCTTCTGCCTGTGCTCTCAACACAGGTGATTTCACCAATTAGCTCATCAACCTGGCTTAGGGGATGTGGTAATTAGGATCAGCTGGTTCATTGAATTGGCTGGAGCAAAAATGTGGCAGGGTTTTTACTTTCTGCACCCGGGTTTTTCCACTTCTGATGGCAAGATATAGTTGTTATCTTGCAAAGGAATTTTTGAAACGGTGTTGTCATTCCGATCTATTGAGCCACCACACAACCAAGAAACAAAGACCTAATCCCACTGCACATTGTATACATGCTTGTTTTTTTTTTTTTCCGTAAGTAGAAAAGGTTATAAATTTCAAGGTGCATGGCTCAGGGAAATTGGAACAAAATCTTTAAATGTGATTTTCTTCTTTTTCATTTTTAAGCATAACCAGACTTGACAATGCTTGAAGTTTACTTCTGGTTGTGATCCACACACACCCCTACATACACAAGAATCACAGTTCAGTTCAGGCCTGAATTTTTTTTTAGAACTATACACAGTAGAAAATATTGATTATGGAAAGGTGTTTCTCGGCTGCCAAACACATTTTCCCGTACTGATGTGATAATTATGAACAATTATGCAACAGTGGCCTATTGTCTATTGTAAAATCTCAACAACAAAAAAATTAAAACCGTATCTAACCGTATTTTTATTTTAATCAATTTATTTTGTATAACACAGGAATACGTGTAGAAAGAAAGCAAAACTTATTTTTTGGATTTGGTTTCATTTTCTTTGGATGGGTTCTCTTCCTTCTTGGCCTGAAGTCTTTCTTCTCGCCGTTTACGAGCCTCTCTCGTTTTTAAGCGACGAGCTTCTGCTTGGTGACTAAAGAAAGAAAGAAAGAATGAAAAAAAAGCAGCTGTAAAACTATACCATCAGAAATGCTGTGCCATTTTAGAAAAAGGGAATACGGCTGCTTTTTTCCAAAACCTTAGCTTTCTTGTTCAACAATAATTAACGGTTATTCCACGAAATCGAGTCGTACATGAGCTGATAGCCGACGAGGCACGTAGCACCGAGTCAGCTATGAGCAATGTACGATGAGAAACAGCATTTTTATTTCTTGCAAATTCGATAAATAAAAACTTTATACAAAACATCCGACAAAATCATTCCCGCTTAGAATGTAAACAAACTGGTGAAATGACAGGAGCAATTTGTGAAAAATGCTATAATAATCTCATCTCATCATCTGTAGCCGCTTTATCCTGTTCTACAGGGTCGCAGGCAAGCTGGAGCCTATCCCAGCTGACTACGGGTGAAAGGCGGGGTACACCCTGGACAAAATAATAATAATAATTCTTGAAAAATAAAAAAAAACCGATATGTTCTTACCATCGAATACTTTCATTCCATATTTTGTTGCTTTTTTTTGTATTTTTGCGGGTTTTGTTTTTGAGTAGAATTTTTATTTCATCCTCGGTTGGTTCAGCAACACACTCCACCATTTTGTTTTTCTCTACTCACGGTATATGAGCTGATATCCTAGTAGTACAGTAGCCAATCAGAGCGCACGATTGCTCATATCCGGTGAATGTAGATAGAATAATATCCGTTTATTGCTCGGGAATTTGCTTTAGACTGGCTTCTTATACGGTATTTGTTCAAAAGTGTACTGTATCAGCTAGTATTACAGCATTTAGCTACATGAGATCCAACATATAAAATAAATGTGACAATAAAAAAAAATTAAAAGTAAAATAAATGATACACAAAAACACAACACTACTGAATCAATCTAATCACTGAATGGTAGCATCATGAAGTGTTTGGGAGCTGTTGAGAGTACTTGTGCGCCTTACACGTTTACATTTACAGTAGCAGTCAAAAGTTTGGGCACCTCATGCAATGTTTTTTTTTCTATATTGTTTTTATTCATTAAAAGACACTTCATGTCTGAAAGTGATGATGGATGCTGTTTCTGTTTACTTCGTTGAGAGGTTCTTGGCATAATATGAATTACTACAGGTGTAGTATGAATAGGGCTATTGACTGTGTTTTCCTTATAATTATCATTTACTGTTTGATCTCAAACACGGTAACAATGCAAGAAATTGCACTAGGTGACTCCCTCATGAAGCTGGTTAAGATAATGACGATAAAGCTTCATCAAGGTAAACGCTAGGTGCTTTGAAAAATCTAAAGTATGAAAAATATTTTGGTTTAACACTTTTTTTGTTTACCGCATAATTCCTTATATGTTCTGTATGTTATTTCATAGTTTGTTTGTTCTACAATGTAGAAAGAGTCAAAATACAACAAACCTTAGAAATTAGTTGGTGTGTCAACACTTTTGACTGCTACTGTACGTGTAATCTTATCGCTTTCTGTAAGTTGATAACAGCTGAACAGGAACCATGCACAGGAGCCAAATAATGGATTTGGAAGACAGGGATTACTGCTGCTTCCTCTATATCCAAATTCAGGAACTGTCTGTTAAGCAGGATGTTTGAGCAGCGTGACTGAACTTATACTATGACTAGAAAGAATATGGCAGTAACTGATAACAGGGAGAGTGCACGGACGGTCTCGCGCCTGCAAGTCATCTTTTCTGGTTGTTTAACTAAATACCTGTATATACGATGTTCTAAAGTATTCATCCCCCTTGGTGTTTGTCCTGTTTTGTCGCATTACAAGCTGCGACACTGTACACACACACACACACACACACACACACAAAATTCAATACTCTGTAGAGCCACCTTTTGCTACGATTACAGCTACAAGTCTCTTGGGGTATGTCTCTATTAGCTTAGCACATCTAGCCACTGGGATTTTTGTCCATTCCTCAAGGCAAAACTGCTCCAACTCCTTCAAGTTAGATGGGTTGTGTTGGTGTACAGCAATCTTCAAGTTATGCCACAGATTCTCAATTGGATTGAGGTCTGGACTTTGATTAGGCCATCCCAAGACATTTAAATGTTTCCCTTTAAACCACTCCAGTGTAGCTTTAGCTGTATGTTTAGGGTCATTGTCCTGCTGGGACATGAACCTTCATCCCAGTCTCAAAGCTCTGGCCGACTCAAACAGGTTTTCCTCCAGAATTGCCCTGTATTTAGTGTCATCCATCTTTCCTTCAGTCCTGACCAGCTTTCCTGTCCCTCCAAATGAAAAATATCCCCGCAGCATGATGCTGCCACCACCATGCTTCACTGTAGGAATGGTGTGTTCTCAGGGTGTTGGGTTTGCACCACACATGGTGTTTCCCATGATGGCCATAAAGTTCAGTTTTAGTTTTAAGTTTAGTTTTAGTTTAGTTTTAAGACCAAAGAATCTTCTTCCATGTGTTTGGGGAGTCTGCCACATGCTGTTGGGCAAACTCCAAACGGGTGTTCTTTAAGCAACGGCTTTTTTCTGGCCACTCTTCCATAAAGCCCTGCTCTATGGAGTGTATGGCTTAAAGTGGTCCTATGGACAGATGCTCCCATCTTCGTTGTGGATCTTTGCAGCTCCTTCAGTGTTATCTTTGGTGTCTTTGTTAAATCTCTGATTAATGCCCTCCTTGCCCGGTCTGTGAGTTTTGGTGGGTGGCCTTCTCTTGTCAGGTTTGTAGTGGTGCCATATTCTTTACATTTTGCTATAATGGATTTAATGGTGCTCCTTGGGATATTCAAAGTTTGGGATACTTTTTATAACCCAACCCTGATCTATACTTCTCCACAACTTTGTCTCTGACCTGTTTGGAGGCTCGTTGGTTTTCATGTTGCTTGTTTAGTAGTGTTGCAGAGTCAGGGTCCTTCCAGAACAGGTTGATTTATACAGAGATCATGTGACACTGATTGAACACAGGTGGATCTTAATCAACTAATTATGTGACTTATGAAATGAACTGGTTGGACCAGCTCTTATTTAGGAGTTTCATACGAAAGGGGGTGAAAACCTATGCACTGTCCAGATTTCTGTTTTTTCATCTTAATTATTGTTTGTGTCACAATTTAAAAAAAAAAAAATTCACCTTTAAAGTGGTTGGCATGTTGTGTAAACCAAATTGTGCTAACAGTCCAAATATCCATTTTAATTCCAGCTTGTAATGCGACAACTCAGGACAAACACAAAAGAGGAATGAATACTTTTGCAAGACGCTATTATCATGTTATACTTTCCCTGACAACATGTTAAACTTCAAACTTAATTTTCCACACTGGACGCTTGTTCCTTGCGCCACAGGAAGTGGCTGTAATTCACACTTACGCCAGGAGTTTCTTGCGAGCCAGGTCGGCTTTGAGCTTGTGAACATGTTCCATCAGGAGCCGCTTGTTCTTGAACACGTTTCCCTTTACCTTTAAATACAGGATGTGGTACCTGAGAGGAGGATTACACAGACAGGAGTGTCCACATATTATAGTCTCACTGGGAGCAAAGCAGGTTAGAAAAATATTCAGAATCATTGCATTAGCTGAAAATAAATTCCATAAGGAACATTATTCTTAAGTCAACAAGCACAAGACAAGACAGACTGTTTCATCACATTCTAATCATCTGAAACAAAAAAGTGCATTCATGACATTGTGATAAATACATTCCTTTGCTTTCTGTTGCCAAGAAAAACAATCAGCTTCCTTGTTGTCATACTTCCCGTAATATTGCAGTCTCAAATTACCCAGCAACACGAAGTATGCGAAAAGGTTTTACGTACAACAACAAGCAGTACACTTTGCAAACATGATCCAGAATAAATCCAGAAGAGATTATTCAATTTATTGAAATACAGTGCTGTGCAAAAATCTTAGACAAATGCCATAGACCAAAAATGGATAAAAAAATATTGAAATGAAATGTTTTAACATAAAAAAATAATAATGTAAACAGTAAGGGCCTTTCTGTGTGGAGTTTGCATGTTCTCCCCGTGTCCGCGTGGGTTTCCTCCGGGTGCTCCGGTTTCCCCCCACAGTCCAAAGACATGCAGGTTAGGTTAACTGGTGACTCTAAATTGACCGTAGGTGTGAATGTGAGTGTGAATGGTTGTCTGTGTCTCTGTGTCAGCCCTGTGATGACCTGGCGACTTGTCCAGGGTGTACCCCGCCTTTCGCCCGTAGTCAGCTGGGATAGGCTCCAGCTTGCCTGCGACCCTGTAGAACAGGATAAAGCGGCTAGAGATGATGAGATGAGAAATTTGCAAAAAAAATAAAAATGCTAGGTTTCTCAAAGTCCAGTAAAGGTGGATAGAATAAAACAGTTATTCCACTCAATCTCGTCACACATGGCTTATAACTATCAGCTTATGTATGACTCGATTTCATAAATAAGGCCCTTCAATATTCCAGCTTTAGTGATTTACACGGATCCAAACAAAGCTGGCATTAAGTCGTGTTAGCGTGTGTTGTGCAACCAGAGGCGATGACACACTGCAAGAGAGTGACGGCATCTAGGGTGACAAAAACACACATCGGAAATATGAATAACCCGGGAATACCGGTGCTGCTTTAAAAACAGTGGCAGGTGAACTGAGTGTTCAGGTGCTTTTGTTCACTGAGTACTGTACATTTTATTCCACTCTTCAGACACAAGGAATGTTGCTGGGCATCATATGCAACATGTACAGTAATCACTTCCATTGAATTATTGACATTTAAGGGAAGTAACAGCACACATTATAATATCACAAACAGTTCTGTACAAAAGACTTAGGCACCGGTTTTTGTTTTTCTTACAAACTTTGTTATAGATTTCTATTTTATGACTTTGGAGTCAGTCCAAAAACATTTTAGAGTCCAAACGTTCGTTTTCCAGCACAAAATTAAATGTTACAGGGAAAAAAAATGTTTGTATCTGAGCAGCATATTCCATAAGAGAGCACTTTTCAGATTAAAAAAGAAAACATAATGAAGGCTGCTGGGTTTTGGTGCAAAATGAAGAAGCGAGTGTAACAGTCAAAGTGTCCAGAAGAACTGTGGCTGGTTCTGTAAGATACTCAGTAAAACCTACAGCTCATTTCCACATAAAACTGCACTCACTGTACCTCAGACTACTATTTTTTTAAAGGAGAACTGAAGGCAAATTTTTTTATTATCAAAATTCTATTTCTCTCATTTTATTAAATATAGGAATGCATTTTTGATCGCTATTTTGTCACTGCTATGGCAAGTTATGAGTGTTTGAAATATGCTCTGTAATATATCAGTCCATATGTCAAAGCAATGGCCGTAAACGAGATGCGTTGAGACCTGTGCGAGACATTGTAGGACGGAAATAAAACGTACAGCGGAAATCAAAGTGACCGACATCTGCCGACGTTGTCAAAAGACGCGCGCGCCCTCTTTCGAATGCTGATGTACTCAAGCTGGAAGTTCTGTTTGTTTTGATAGCAGTCAGGAAAGTTTGAAAAAAGTAGGCAGTAATTGTCATTTAAATTCATTTTTGTGCAATATTTCGTTTGAAAAACAGTTTTCAAAATGGCGGCACTGACACCTGGCTGACACTTCACGTTTCGAAGTCTCGCACAAGTCTAATGAAGATCGCGCGGATAAGCGACGCCTGCCGTGGACCATACGAACTAAATTCAACACGGCTAAAAACCGAATAGGCCAATAAGTATAATATTTAATTGCAATTAGTTGCCAATACGAGTCACGATATAAGGTTACTAAAACCGAAAACGGAATTGAATAACACGTTAATTAAGAAATAAAGCAAGTTTAACAATGACTTCAGTTCCCCTTTAAAGCAAAGGGAATTTAGTCTCACACCAAATATTGACTTTGTTTCATTTATTATGGCTGACTGTTTATAGTATTTTTTTTAATGTTGAAACATTTCATTTCATTAGTTTTTAAGCCATTTTTGGTCGACAGCATTTCTTTACATGTGCCCAAGACTTTTGAGAGAGAGAGAGAGAGAGAGAGAGAGAGAGAGAGAGAGAGAGAGAGAGAGAGAATCAGAATGAAAGGTAAGAAGGAAGAGGAGAGACTCGTGAGAGGAGAGGAACATGTTTGTGCGATCAGAATTATGTTGGAGGAGAAAGTGAAGAGAAGTAAAAAGCGGTTTGAGGCAGAAAGGTGTGCAGACCTTTGACAGCGTAAATGGAGATGTCTGAATTCGTGCTGGTCACAGAAAGAAGAATGGCAAATGTCAGAAACATCACCGCGCCATTCTGACTGTCCCTTTTACACAGATGTCGATTCTGGTTCTGTTATTACCAGTGAGCCGGAACGACACAGACCCCCATTGCACATTCGGATGTTTTAGTCAGAATGCTGTTCATAGACTTTAGCTCAGCATTCAACACAATCATTCCTCAACAGCTCATTCATAAACTGGACCAGCTGGGACTCAACACCTCCCTGTGCAACTGGCTGCTGGACTTCCTGACGGGGAGACCACAGACTGTACAGGTTGGCAGCAACTCCTCCAGCACCATCACACTGAACACGGGGGCCCCCCAAGGATGTGTGCTAAGCCCCTCCTCTTCACTCTGCTGACCCACGACTGCACACCAACATCCAGCTCAAATCTCTTCATTAAGTTTGCGGATGACACGACTGTGGTGGGTCTCATCAACAATGGCGATGAGACAATCTACAGGAGTGAGGTGAGCTGCTTGGCCATGTGGTGCAAGGACAACAATCTCCGTCTGAACGTGGAGAAGACGAAGGAGATTGCTGTGGACTTCAGGAGAGAGCACACCCGGCATGCTCCACTATCTATCGACGGTGCTGCAGTGGAGAGGGTGAGCAGCACCAAGTTTCTGGGTGTGCACATCTCTGAAGACCTGTCCTGGAGCAACAACACCGCATCACTGGCCAAAAAAGCCCAACAGCGTCTGTACTTCCTCCACAAACTGAGGAGAGCAAGAGCCCCGGCCCCCATCATGCACACTTTCTACAGAGGCACCATCAAGAACATCCTGACCAGCTGCATCACCGTGTGGTACGGCACCTGCACTGTGTCCTGCTGCAAGACTCTGCAGCGCATAGTGAGAGCAGCTGAGAGGATCATTGGTGTCTCTCTCCCTTCTCTAATGGATATTTATAACTCCCGCCTCACCCGCAAAGCCATCAGGATTGCAGGTGACCCCACCCACCCATCTCACAGCCTCTTCAGCCTGCTGCCGTCGGGGAGGAGACTGCGGAGTCTCCGGGCCAAAACCAGCAGGCTCAAGAACAGTTTCTTTCACCAGGCGGTCAGGAGGCTCAACTCCCTCCCTGTTCTGCCCTTCCTCCCCCCTCTGCCACAGATTCTGCTCGCACCCCCCCGTCAGCATCTGACATGTCACCCTCACAGTCCCCCCCAACACACACACACACACGTCATCGTTCATTAACACACTGAACTCAGGGACCGCACATCTCACTTTACCTCGCTCATTTGCACTATTCCGCACTACCTCATCTTAACAGCTGCTAGTTTGTTTATTCTGCTTATTTCATGTTTCATAGTGCCCTTGACTGTTTGTTTATTTGAACCAATTTATATATATGTGTGTGTGTGTGTGTGTGTGTGTGTATGTATATATATATATATATATATATATATATATATATATATATATATATATATATATATGAGTGTTTAGTCTACATCTAGTTCATATCTAGAGTGTTTATACTGTTTATATTGTTTGTCTGAGTGTTTAGTCTTTGCCTAGTTCTTATCTAGTATTTATACTGTTTATATTGTTTGTCTGAGTGTTTAGTCTATGTCTAGTTCCTATCTAGAGTGTTTATACTGTTTATATTGTTTGTTTTTTCAATTATTCTATTTTTATTTATTGCATTGCCTGTTTGCACCGTGGGTCAGAGAGGACTGAAATTTTATCTGTGCTATATGTTGAGCATGTATAGCATATTTGACAATAAAGTTGATTTGACTTGACTTTATACAGAACACGAGGCGGAATAAAAGTGGAAGAATTCCGCCATGAACAGTTTGTGTAACAGGGGAAATGGGATCATGAACAACTTTCTCCAACACACTGATTTGTCTTGAAAACGAACTACTCTTGTGTTTTGTCTGCCATCTAATGGCAGGAATAATTAAATGTTCCGACATAAAATGCTACATAATAAATAGTTTGGCATAATTTGTCAATCCCTGATATGGACAGACATTCTCAAAAACAACACAAACTGTAGATTATTAACTGTAATAATAATAATAATAATAATAATAATAATAAATTCCTTTAGAAATTTTGAAATGTACCTGCTTTGTTCATTTCTGCCTAGTAACCAGAATTACTCTTACCTGTTGAGCAATTTGTTGCTCTGGTGTCTGGGGTTCCCAGGGGGAGCGGGAAAACACACACACACACACACACACACACACACACACACACACACACACACACACACACACACACACAGAGCTCTCTAATTCCCAAGTGGATAACAGTTTGAGTCAAAACTTGCCATCGAATATGGTGTCATATCCAAATAATTTCATCACGAGAAGCGTTGCAAGGGGGGTGGCACAGTGGTGTAGTGGTTAGCGCTGTCACCTCACAGCAAGAAGGTCCGGGTTCGAGCCCTGTGGCCGGTGAGGGCCTTTCTGTGTGGAGTTTGCATGTTCTCCCCGTGTCCGCGTGGGTTTCCTCCGGGTGCTCCGGTTTCCCCCACAGTCCAAAGACATGCAGGTTAGGTTAACTGGTGACTCTAAATTGACCGTAGGTGTGAATGTGAGTGTGAATGGTTGTCTGTGTCTATGTGTCAGCCCTGTGATGACCTGGCGACTTGTCCAGGGTGTACCCCGCCTTTCGCCCGTAGTCAGCTGGGATAGGCTCCAGCTTGCCTGCGACCCTGTAGAAGGATAAAGCGGCTAGAGATAATGAGATGAAATTTTTGATCGCTTTTATGTCACTGCTATGGCAAGTTATGAGTATATGAAATATGCTCTGTAATATATCAGTCCATATGTCAAAGCGATGGCCGTACACGAGATTCGCTGAGACCTGTGTGAGACATAGTAGGATGGAAGTAAAACGTACAGCAGAAATCAAAGTGACCAACATCTGCCAACATTGTCAAAAGACGCGCGCGCCCTCTTTCGAATGCTGACGGAATCAAGCTGGAAATTCTCTTTGTTTTGATAGCAATCAGGAAAGTTTGAAAAAAGTAGGCAGTAATCATCATTTAAACTCATTTTTGTGCAATATTTCGTTTGGAAAACAGTTTTCAAAATGACAGCACTGACACCTGGCTGACACTTCACGCTTCGAAGTCTCGCACAAGTCTCGTGAAGATCGCGCAGATAAGCGACGCCTGCCGTGGACCAAACGAACTAAATTCAACATGGCTAAAAACCAAATAGGCCGATAAGTTTTACAGTATATTTAACTGGAATTAGTTGCCAATACAAGTCACGATATAAGGTTACTAAAACCCAAAACGTAATTGAATAACACGTTAATTAAGAAATAAAGCAAGTTTAAAAATGACTTCAGTTCTCCTTTAACAGGAAGAAAAATTTCAAATTAGGAACGAGTCACGTTACTGGTTGCATTTGAAGCAGGAAATTTTACATCCAAATCACAGTAACGATGTTAAGAAATAAATCAGACAATGCACAGGCAGTTTAGTGAAATCCCTACAGCTGTGGTCTTGACTGGACTTGAAATAAAATCCCATGTCTCTATGTCTGAGACCGAGACAAGACCGAGTAAAAATGCGGTCGATTCCGAGATGAGCCCAAGACCTTCAAAAAGTGGTCCTGAGACCAGTCTCAAGTACTACAACCGTAGCCAAAGGTATGGTTAAGGTTTTGGATATATTAGGAAAAGCTTTAAGTAATGTGAACATTTAGAAACTGTAGCACAAACTGCGGAAAAAGTTAAACAGAAAGGTGTCAGCAGTACCTTTTTCCGCAGTTTGTGCTACAGTAAAGCCTAGGTCACAACCAGACGTACGATTTTTCGGCCGTGCAATTTTTGGCGTTTCCCAAATCGCTGTGGTTTTTTTGTTTGTGGAGAAAGACGTACGTTGGCCGTAAGTTTGTCTTGCAACCTGAAAAAAACTGTAAGCGCCCGTAGAGTTTGTTTGACATGACAAAGAACCTCTGCGGCCGGTCTGCGGCCAGTCTACGGCTCGAAAATCAGCACGTCACACGCGCACCCTCCATGCGTTTCACGCGCACCCTCCGTGCGTTTCTTGCATTTTTTGCACGTAGACCGGCCATAGGAGCACGTATGTAAGCCTCGGTTGTGACCGAGGCTTAACTCTTCTGTGAGATTGGACCATATGGACTAGCCTTCGTGCCCTATGCGAACCAATGAGCCTTCGACACCCATGACCTTGTCCTTCCTTGGACCGCTTTTGTTCGGTACTAGCCGCTGCATACCGGGAACCCCCTACAAGATGTGCCATTTTGGAGATGCTCAGTCGCAGTCATCTCGCCATCACAATTTGTCCCTTGTCAAAGTCGTTCACTTACACTTGCCCATTTTTCCTGCTTCCAACATATCAACTTCAAAAACTGACTGTTCTCTTGCTGCCTAATATATCCCACCCGTCAACGTGTGCCATTGTAATAAGACACTCAACGTTATCCACTTCACCTGTCAGTGTTTTTAATGTTATGTCTCATCGGCGTACGTGAACATGCATTGCCTTCTGAATAAAAAAACAAACCCCTCAGCTCGATTTTAACTTAACTACAATAAACTCTAAAAATGTTCTCACTCAGTTTGTGTTTTAATTCTTGCTTCTATGAATCTATATTTTTACACTACCGTTCAAAAGTTTGGGGTCACCCAGACAATTTTGTGTCTTCCATGAAAAGTCACACTTTTATTTACCACCATAAGTTGTAAAATGAATAGAAAATATAGTCAAGACATTTTTCTGGCCATTTTGAGCATTTAATCGACCCCACAAATGCGATGCTCCAGAAACTCAATCTGCTCAAAGGAAGGTCAGTTTTATAGCTTCTCTAAAGAGCTCAACTGTTTTCAGCTGTGCTAACATGATTGTACAAGGGTTTTCTAATCATCCATTAGCCTTCTGAGGCAATGAGCAAACACATTGTACCATTAGAACACTGGAGTGAGAGTTGCTGGAAATGGGCCTCTATACACCTATGGAGATATTGCACCAAAAACCAGACATTTGCAGCTAGAATAGTCATTTACCACATTAGCAATGTATAGAGTGTATTTCGGATTAGTTTAAAGTGATCTTCATTGAAAAGAACAGTGCTTTTCTTTCAAAAATAAGGACATTTCAAAGTGACCCCAAACTTTTGAACGGTAGTGTAAATGTAGATTATTGTAGTTAATCACAAAAATAGAAAGGTAAGCAAAAGCCATGACTCACATGTGTCTGTCAATCTTCTTGCCGTCTCGGTAGCGTGTGAGCAACCTGCGCAGAACCCGCATCCGTCTCATCCAGCACAGCTTCTCTGGCATGCGAGCGTTTGCTGTGCCCTTCCTCTTACCTGTTCATTCCACATCAAATCATATAGAAATATGCATTGTCAGACAAAGAGATACAATTCTTGGGTTTCAATCACGTGACGTTTCTTAGCTGGTGGTCGAGCAAACCAAAACAGCTGCCGTAGTGCAAAAACTAGCGATAACTTATCAGAGTACGCTTGTAATCTAGAAGCCACTGCTCATTTTAGATCTATTCAGAAGATCGCTATGTGCAATGGAATCGACCCCTACAGTCTGGGAAAGAAGGATCTCGAAAACTACCCTTCAGTCGAGTTCCCCGACATCTCGAACTATCTGGTGTTGCAGACGTCCTTCTACACCACACAACAGATGGAAGCATGGAAGAGTATGGAGGCTTACAACTCTTTTTTTTTTTTGCATGTGGCTGGGTAAGGTGACTCAGTTTAGATTTTTCGGATCACAGATCCGCCGACGGCAGTTAAATACTACCGCTGAAAAAATAAAAAGTCTGCGTGTTTTTATTTGAACCGCCGAAACGTACAAAAAGAAATGACAAAATTTGGGGGTCACATATTTTTCTTGTAACAGCATTGTATCCCCAGTACTAGATCCTATTTGTCACAAGTAAAAAGGAAAAATCGTAAATACAAACGATGTGTGTTGTATATATCCACTGCAGCCAAGTCAGAAAACAAAACTGTTTACGACATTGCATATTCACTTGAATGTTAGATTCGAATGTTGTAAATTCTACGGGGTGATTTACGACCGCTTTACGACAGTATAAACCTCGTGGCTGATGCTGACAGCATGGCTTCTGAGCCATCGACTCAACTCTATGCAAGCATAATGTGGTAAACAAAAATGTTTTCATTGTCTCACCGACCAAAACGTGGGCGATTTCGTCTCTCAAGTGTTGAAGATAAACAATGAAAAGATCAAAACGATCTTTGGTTCACAGAGAGAAGGTAGCGATTCAACCAGGGCCGTGCTGAACATGCCTGCAGTAACGTTAGTTTGAGATTTTGGCTGCAGGTATCTGACTGTAGAATTAGAAGAGGAAGGTGCCGGAGAGAGTCCTATCAAACCGAGTATCACGAAGGTATCAGCCCTCGATGTGCTAATGAGAGCTCAATGGTCATATGACCACACACCTTCAGAGAAGTAAGTACTGGAATACTTATATATTACACACACACACACACACACACACACACACACACACACACGTGTTGTGTGCCTACTTAGGATTTGCGCATTCTTAAGAATTGTCATTGGGAATGCCACGCTAGCACTAGGATTTCAAATTGATTAGCCACATTACAGTAAATCAAAAGAAGAAATTGTAGGTATCATGCCGCCATTCTGTGTCTAAGAACTACAACTCCCAGTCCTCTTCCGCGTGACCTACGTCACACGTGGGCGGGATCATCTACGTCAGTCCACCATGCGCGCATAAGTCCAGGCGGAAGCTCCGCTCTTTGTCTCTCGTGTCCGGATTCCAAGGAATCTAGACGCACAAAAGAGATGGTCTCAAACCCGAAAACACCTCTTTCTTGCAAGATCCATCATTCAGCGCGATTTCTTACCCTTGGCCAAGGTAAACTCTAGAGTCGCGCAATCTTTAAACTCAACCTGAGTTACAACCGGTTTATTCGTATTAGAAGTGACGTCACGACTGTAGCTCAAACACAGTTTTAATTTGTAATTAGGAGCGACCAGAATTCCTCCTGATTGAAGTTCTGTGCACATTAATCAGAGACTTTCCTTTCATCACGAACGACGCATCGGATCAAGAGAAGTTTTCTGTCCATGGAATTGACTCACGGAATCGACTCACGTGCTTCATGAACAGCGAAGCTCTGCAACGGCGAACATCCTCTCAGAACTTTGCTAGAGGCAAAATATATTTGGGCATAATAATTAAGCTAGTTTTAGGAAGTTGCTTTACACGGAGTGCAGAATTATTAGGCAAGTTGTATTTTTGAGGATTAGTTTTATTATTGAACAACAACTATGTTCTCAATCAAACAAAAAGACTCAAATATCAAAGCTGAATATGTATGGAAGTTAGAGTGGGGTGTTTTTAGTTTTGGCCATTTTAGGAGAATATGTATGTGTTCAGGTAACTTTCACTGTGCAGAATTATTAGGCAACTTAATAAAAACCAAATGTGTAGCCATTTCACTTATTTATTTTCACCAGGTACACTGATATGACAACTCCAGATTTGCAAATAAACATATCTGACATTCAAACACAAAACAAAAACAAAATCAGTGACCAATATAGCCACCCTTCTTCATGAGGACACTCAAAAGCCTTCCATCCATAGATTTTGTCAATTTCTTTATCTGTTCACGACCAACATTGTGTGCAGCAGCAACCACGGCCTCCCAGACGCTGTTCAGAGAGGTGTACTGTTTTCCCTCTTTGTAGACCTCACGTTTTATAATGGACCACAGGTTCTCTATGGGGTTTAGGTCAAGTGAACAAGGGGGCCATGTCATTTTTTTCACCTTTCAGACCTTTACTGGCTAGCCACGCAGTGGAGTATTTGGGCGCATGAGATGGAGCGTTATCCTGCATGAAAATCATGTTCTTCTTGAAAGATGCTGACTTTTTCCTATACCACTGCTTGAAGGTTTCTTCCAGGAACTGGCAGTAGGTCTGGGAGTTGAGTTTGAGTCCATCCTCAACTCGAAAAGGTCCAACAAGCTCGTCTTTGATGATACCAGCCCATAGCAGTACTCCACCTCCACCTTGCTGGCGTCCGAGTCGGAGTGGAGCTCTGTGCCCATTACTGATCCAGCCACAGGCCCATTCATCTGGCCCATCAAGAGTCACTCTCATCTCATCAGACCACAGCACCTTAGAAAAATCAGTCTTAAGATATTTCTTGGCCCAGTCTTGACGTTTTATCTTGTGTGCCTTACTCAGTGGTGGTCGTTTTTCAGCCTTCCTTACCTTGGCCATGTCCCTCAGTATTGCACACCTTGTACTCTTTGACACTCCAGGAATGTTGCAACTCTGGAATATGGCAGAACTGGATGCTAATGGCTGCTTGTTAGCTTCACGCTTGATTTTCCGCAGATCATGTGCAGTTATTTTGCGCCTTTTTTTTCCCCACACGCTTCTTTCGACCCTGTTGACTATTTGCAATGAAACGCTTGATTGTTCGGTGATCACGTTTCAACATCTTCGCAATTTCAAGAGTGCTGCATCCGTCTGCAAGACATCTCACAATTTTATACTTTTCAAAGTCTGTCAGATCTCTCTTCTGACCCATTTTGCCAGAGGAAAAGAGGTTGCCTAATAATTATGCACACCTGATATAGGGTGTTGATGTCATTAGACCACACCCCCTCTCATTACACAGATGCACAGCACCTGATATACTTAATTGGTAGTAGGCTTTCAAGCCTAAACAGCTTGGAGTGGGACAACATGCATTAAAAGGATGTTGTGGTCAAAATACTCACTTGCCTAATAATTCTGCACTCAGTGTATTGAAAGTGTGAATTTAAACCTAGGTTTATTCATTACACTATTAGACACGCAGCGTGTCGAATTGAATTGTTCTGTTTTTGTTTTAATCTCAATTGTTTTAATAGACAGGCTGTGCATGCTTCTCTCTCTCTTATTCTTACTAACATTTTAATTTCATTATTATACACCTTGATCTCATCAAGATTTCAGTGGATTCAGTATGGTTATGAGCTAGTGGGTTAGCTACAGCTTCCCTTTGTCTGCTTAGCAACACAAAGCTAATCAAGGCCTACCATGTGCTCAGCAGGCCATTAGGCCTGATAAACCACACCTCAGCTAGAAATCCACAAGCTAGCTTTTTGTTCAGGCCACGTGGCCACTCACAAACACACCCTAGTTAGCTACGGCTAATTCCTTTGTCTTTAGCAACACGTGCTCAGTAGGCCTCACCAGGCCTAACACACACACACCACACATAAACGCACACACATAACACACACACACCACACATAAACGCACACACATAACACACACACACACCACACATAAACGCACACACATACATACATACACATATACACACATATATATATATATATATATATATACATATACACATACACACACACACACACACACACCTCACTGCTTGTATATATTGATTATTATTTTTATCTTTGTATAATAAATTAATTTATTATCAAAGCTGTGTGTATTCATCTTGTTGGTGTGAACAATATCTGAAGTTCCCAATCGCAAAGAATTCAAAAAGTTGCAGATTTATGTAATGTAGTAAGTGATCAATAATAATTTGGAAATATACCATAATCTAGCTGTTTGGTAATTTATCCAGGATTAATGGTATGATTCACTAAATGATTCATTGAACGATTCACTAAATGATTCACTGAATGATTCACTTCAAATGAGACTGATTCAATGGTATGATTCATTTTAATGAGTCAAAGTAAACGATTCAATGGGTTTGATTCATTTTAATTATTAACCTTCAAATTTAATGAGACTGATTCAATGGTATGATTCATTTTAATGAGTCAAAGTAAACGATTCAATGGGATTGATTCATTTTAATTATTAACTTTCAAATTTAATGAGACTGATTTAATGAGATTGATCACTTAATTTCAATAATTAACTGATTGCACCCACAAAATATATTTTTGGCGAATTTGTATTATATTTTTCAAGATTTTCTTTAAGTGGCTGATGGCTAGCGATAGCCTCATGAGCATATGTATGGTACTTGTACAGGTATAAGTTGATGGTGTATAGAAAAATAGCTCTGATATATGTGGATCAATGTTTTTGAGATCAGACAAGTACATGTATCTGTGGTACAAAATATCTCTTGCTGTGCGATTAAGAAATGCTGAAACTGATTTTTTGAAGGTGTTCGTTTAAAAAATATATAAATATACTATTCATGATAAATATTGATATGTAGGAAAACAGAAATTGGACAATATGGTCAGGTAGGTTTCTTTTTTCTTGTATTGGTGATGGTAGCATTTCTATTTTGTGCTGGTAGCATGCAAGCTTGCCTGCAGATAGAATGAACTGATGATTTTGATTTTTTTTATGTCTATATAGAATGATATGAACATGTATTTTATTCAAACAAATACATCTGATACAATGATAGGGCCATTGAAATTTTGCCATGCGAAAAAAAAGAAAAAATAGACAAGGACACTTATTTTTATTTCGACCGACATTATCAGAAATATGTTGAAAAAAATCCGTGAACCTAAAAATAAAAAATGGGTGGCGTAAAGGACCTCGGTATCAAGTCGCTGCCAAATGAATCCTGTATTGTTTTTGCCCGTGTAAGTCTGTTTTTTCGTTCGCGTCTTTACAACGAAGCGCTGCGAATTGAAGTGTAAACAAACAACAGTTCACTTAATTCTCACTTGTGTTGGCTCTTACCTCTCGGGTAAATCATTCACAAAGATCATCAGAAACCCCTTTAAAGACCTGGATCTTAGTTAAACAAGACGGAGAAGTGATCACGGAGCATTGTAACTGTATGGCTGGGTAAGAATTTTGTCGTGACCGTCATGCATATGGACTTTGTGAGGAGTAAACAAAGAAACAGCTGAGGACTTTAGCGCTTCGTGACTAAAAAAAAAAAAAGGACTGTAAAATAACGACACGTAGCAAGAAAAGTACTTGGAAAACACTAAGGACAGAGCTGAGAGGGAGAAGTGATGACTGCAAACTCGAGCATGCTTCGACTCCACTCCCTTCGATTTCACTGAGAGGTTCAAAAGCCACCTTTCTCGATGTCTTTTTGTGAAATCCTGTGTTCGTTCACCCTTTTTTATTCGTTCACAGGGAACCCTGAAGAAACTTTTATCAGTTTCACGGTTTGATCGATTCGAACAACCTAAGGCATTTTTCATGACAGCAATGCACCTTCTCCGTACAAACGCTTTGTCAACTGAGTTTTGGTAGACCACCAGCTAAAGCTTTGAATAACTAATGAGGCGGACGTGACGTCACGTGAAACCCAAGAATACAGACGAGACCGTCTTAAAATTGCAACAGCAACTGTAATATGTTTACATTGTCAATAATATTCCTAATAATCCACTGGAATGCACTTGTGTGTGTTTTTCTGAACTATAAGGCCAATTGTATCTAAGGTAGTTAAATACATCTGCATCTGACCCACATGGTCACCTGGTGATCTGCTTTCGCTTCCCAACAGTACAGGTGCTATAAAATGTCACCTGTACTTGCAGTTAATGACCACTAGATGGAGCACTGTGCTCTGAAGTTAGCGCTGAAAGGCTACAACAAATGACAAAATCTGACGCGTATTTAATATGGAATTTTATTTATATTTTATGTCAAATACTGTCTACACCTTCCCATTTTGTTTTGGATCATCAATATGGAGGAACCACACTTACCGGCCACTTTATTCGGAACACCTGTACACTCTGTACGCTCAGATTCCACATCTATCAACCAAGAACAAGAATCTGACGCTATCATGAGCACAGAGTCACCCAAACTGAGTAGCTGAAGATTAGAAAAAAGAAAAAAAAAAACCAAGGTCCAGTCCTCAGTTTGTCCAGGTCGGGTGAGTCCGTGCCGACGAGAGCCTCGTATTCTTGTTCTTGGTTGATAGACATGGAACCTGATGCGGTTCTGCTGTTGTAGCTCATCCGCCTCAAGGTTTGATGTAATGTGAGATGCTTTTCTGCTCATTACGGTTGTAAAGAGTGATTGAGTTACTATCAACGTCCTGTCAACTCGGACCAGTCTGGTAATTCTACTCTGCTCTCTTATATCAATCTCAAGACCCTCTGCTCACAGGATGTTTGTTTTTCGTACCATGTGTAAACTCTAGATGCTGTTGGGTGTGAAAACCCCAGGAGATCAGCAGGTTCTGAAATACTCAAACCAGTCCATCTGGCTCAAACCAACACCCGTACTACAGTGAAAGTCACAATTTGAGATCACATTTTTCCTCATTCTGTTTGAAGTGAACATTCACTGAAGCTCTTGATTGGGATCTGCATTGTGCTGCTGCCACATGACTGGTTGATTAGAGCAGCCTTTCTCAACCGGGGTGCCTTCTGGCTTCGTTAGGGGTGCCGTCAAAAAATTAGATATTCTAACACTGAAATAAATAAAATGAATTAAAATTCCAAAAAACAAGAGTTACACTAATGCAGATCATTGCCGCCTCATGCATCATCAGAATTTGTCTCACGGCCCCCTTTCCCATGTCACAACGTCACTGCCGGGGTCAGCGTACGGTCAGCGTGACTGCGTATATTTTATATGGGGGTGCCTTGAGAATTTGCATACTTCTGAAGGGTGCCGTGACTGAAAAAAGGTTGAGAAACGCTGGATTCGAGAACGGGACAACTGGGCAAGTGGACAGATGTTCCTAATAAACTGGCCAGTGAGTGATAGTTGACATTTACAAACAAACAAACAAATAAATAAACCAGGGCTTTGAACCAGAATTTTTTTTCCTATTGGTTCATTCCGAACAGAAACGGAATTTTAACGTTTCCGGTTTTGGGTTCCACCATTAAATAGACGTTCCCGAACCGGTTAGAACAAAAAAATTTCGTTCCCGGAACGGTTAATTACGTTCCCTGTCAGCTGTTTAACAAATGGCTATAAAATTATGTCTCTGTTTCATCCAGCTTAAGCCAAATGTAGGCTAATTCTATTACAACCTTCATTAAATAAGACAAGAAATAATTCAAAACAATTATTATTTCAAATGTTGGCGATTTGGATTCTCAGTATGTCTTCCCATCTACACAAACAGAAAAAGTGCCAAAAATGAAAGATAATTCGTTTAGTGTGTTACCAAAGGCTAGTCAGGCCCTATACAGGGCTTTCCACAAGCGCCGGCTGCCGGCCATACAGCCGGCACACAATTAAGTCCAGCCGGCTACTTTAATGACTATTATTTTTGTAGCCCACAGGTTCTAAATATTAATTTTCGATTTTAATAAAATTAAATGTTTATCTAACGGACTGACAATGTCAAACTGAACCGCACTCATTTAAGTTGTGATTCGCGCTGTTTG
Organism: Neoarius graeffei; assembly: GCF_027579695.1. Lineage (NCBI taxonomy): Eukaryota > Metazoa > Chordata > Actinopteri > Siluriformes > Ariidae > Neoarius > Neoarius graeffei. The sequence continues at coordinate 51,156,312 of NC_083588.1, read as the reverse complement.
TACCGATAATAACCACAAATTCCCCGCCGACTTCGCTGATCCGCGGCCCCGACATGCGGTGTGCGCGCACTCGGCGGAGGCAGTAGTGTGCGCGCACGCGCACTCGTCGGAGTTTATTTTGGGTTTAACACCCCCCCCCCGGCTGGCTACTTATTTGTCATGGCTGGCTAGCATGAGCCTTAGTGGAAAGCCCTGTATGCATTGATAGGCTAACAGAGGTTAACGTCATTTAATGTTCGCGAGCCTCTCATTAACGTGGACAAATATATTGATATCGTGTTTGAAATTGACGTTTTTGAATAACGATAGACTGCAATATAATATTTACCTCTTATTTAAGATGTGGAGACGTGATAGTAGTCCACCCTCCCGCTCTCTACATTCAGTCAGTGAACGTCACACAGGAAGTGAACCCCAGCAGGTCATAGAAACTTGCGCAGGAGAAGAATGACTTTTTTATTTGTAGGCTATGGAAACTTTGAGGAACGAAATAAAAACCGGTATTAACCGGTTACCATTATTTTTAATAAGCGTTTCTGTTCCGGAACATAAAAAATAATAAAGTTTCTGGTTTCGTTTCTGTTCCATTTGAAATAGAAAAAGTTCCCGGTTTTCGTTTTCGTTCCTTGAACCAGTTCAAAGCCCTGAAATAAACAGAAGTTCTGTTCAGCTTTAAGTAACTAACAACATCTTGGCTTACCAATGCCCGTGTGGCGGCCCTTTCTTCGAGCCAGGGTGTTCTTGCGACAGCGGGCATGGGAGTGAACTGTTACAGGCTTTTTAATGATCAGCCCATCCTTCACCAGCTTACGAATCTGCTGCCCTGAAAAAACAAACACGCAGACTGAAGGTTAAGATGTACCGTAACAACATGCAGCAACTGGCTGTGATGAGATCAATCCACTGATCCGAGCGTTTGGATTTGGCGAGATCCGACTTGCTTACTGGAGTTTGCATTGGCAATTTCACTGGTCTCATTTGGGTCCAACCACACTTTCTTTTTGCCACAGCGCAAGACATTGGATGCCAACCTCTTCTGGAGCCTGAGCATACTGGAAGAAAGAAAATGGAGAACGAGATTAAGTATTTAATTTGAAATGAATAAGGCTTCTGTGAAAATTTAACATGAACACTGATTTTTTTTCCCTGCAGGAGAACTCACTGATACCTGCAGCACCACTGAAGTGCACAATTCAGAGAAGAAAAAAAAAAATACATGAGCACTTTAAAATAACACTAAACTCAATCAGAGCCTTAATAAAACATTTTTAAAATCAGGAAACACTTGATTAGCTCATCCAGCCATAGGCCAGGCCGGATGAGCTTAAGCAATCATGCATTGTCATCGTCGTCTATGCACAATTTACAAAAATCGCTTCTCTTCCTACAGGATTGATCAGATTTCAGTCAAACTCATATACAAGGTTCCCCAGGCGGGTGTGCATAAAAGGTATCAAAATGGTAGCGCCACCCGTCATATTTACGATTTTATGGGTGTCTGAAATTTTTGGGTGACTCGTCACATTAAATGCTACTCTTCGTAAACTGCTGGGACGTTTTCACTGAAACTCACCCAGAAGACTCTAAAGACATATAACAAGAGTTGTTCACCAGGTGGTGCCACCTACCATGGATGCAGCTACAAACAGGTCACATGCAGTTTCATGAAAATCGCTACTCCTTCTACAGGAGTGATCAGACTTTGATCAAACTCATATGGAACATTCCCCAGGCTGGTGTGTATAAAAGTTGTCAAGACAGCGGTGCCATCTGTCATATTTAATATTTTATGGGTGTTTGAATATTTTGGGTGACTCGTCACACCAAACACTACTGAAGACTCTAAAGACATCTACCAACAAGAATTGCTCACCAGGTGGTGCCACCTACCATGGATGCGGCTACACAGGCGTCATATGCAATTTCAGGAAAATCGCTACTCCTCCTACAGGATTGATCAGATTTCAAACTCACACACAACAGTGGCCGGTATGAGCTTCAGCCTCTCGTCTCGTCTTCTTCCGCTTATCCGGGACCGGGTCGCGGAGGCAGCAGTCTAAGCATGGAAGCCCAAACTTCCCTTTCCCCAGACACCTCGGCCAGCTCCTCGGGAAGAACACCGAGGCGTTCCCAGGCCAGCCGAGAGACATAGTCCCTCCAGCGTGTCCTGGGTCTTCCCCGGGGCCTCCTCCCGGGGGGACATGCCTGGAACACCTCCCCAGGGAGGCGTCCAGGAGGCATCCGAAAAAGATGCCCGAGCCACCTCAGCTGGTTCCTCTCGATGTGGAGGAGCAGCGGCTCTACTCCGAGCTCCTCCCGAGTGACTGTGCTTCTCACCCTATCTCTAAGGGAGCGCCCAGCCACCCTGCGAAGGAAACTCATTTCAGCCGCTTGTATCCGCGATCTTGTTCTTTCTGTCATTACCCAAAGCTCATGACCATAGGTGAGAGTCGGAACGTAGATCGACCGGTAAATTGAGAGCTTCGCCTTTTGGCTCAGCTCCTTCTTCACCACGACGGACCGGTAAAGCGACCGCATCACTGCGGAGGCTGCACCGATCCGCCTGTCGATCTCACGCTCCATCCTTCCCTCACTCGTGAACAAGATCCCGAGATACTTAAACTCCTCCACTTGAGGCAGGACTTCTCCACCAACCTGGAGAGGGCAAGCCACCCTTTTCCGGTCGAGAACCATGGCCTCGGACTTGGAGGTGCTGATTCTCATCCCAGCCGCTTCACACTCGACTGCAAACCGCCCCAGTGCATGCTGAAGGTCCTGGTTTGAAGAAGCCAACAGGACAACATCATCCGCAAAAAGCAGAGATGAAATCCTGTGGTTCCCAAACAGGATTCCTTCCGGCTCACCACCAACCCTCCTAGAACTGCCACCTTATTGTGGTGGAGGGGTTTGTGTGCTTGAATGATCCTAGGAGCTATGTTGTCGGGGGCATTATGCCCCTGGTAGGGTTTCCCAAGGCAGACAGGTCCTAGGTGACAGGCCAGACCAAGAGCAGTTCACCAAAAACCCCCTATGGAGAAAAAATCCAGGACCGTGACGTCGCCCGGTAGGACGCAGCCGGGGCCCCACCCTGGAGCCAGGCCCGGGGTTGGGGCTCGTATGCGAGCGCTTGGTGGCCGGGCCTTTGCCCATGGGGCCCGGCCGGGCTCAGCCCGAAGAGGTGACGTGGGCCCGACCTCCTGTGGGTTCACCACCCACAGAGGTAGCAGTAGGGGTTTGGTGCAATGTGGATTGGGTGGCAGTCGAAGGCAGGGGCCTCGACGACCTGATCCCCGGACACAGCGGCTGGCTGTTGGGACATGGAATGTCACAGCTTCAGCCTCATTGAGGCTTTTTTTTTTTTTTCAAAATTTCCAGAAGCTGGACCCAAGAGTACAGTGCTGGATGGTGGAGTGGTCCATTGGGAAAATGGGCGACCTCACAAATTGTTCCAAGTGCCACAATATTTGAACCCAAAACTTGGTTGCCTCGTCATAAAAATTAAAGCTAGACTGCCTTTCAGATTTTTCAAGTGTAGGTCATGAAAAGAATTTTCCCTGACACCCAAATTATTTTTGTTTAGTGGACGAAAGCTACTGAATTCAAATCAGACTTCCAATTTCATTAGTTTTATTTAATAGAACAATTAATGAATTTAAGGCCACATGGTCCTAAATTCTCCGCTATTTTTGCCTCCTTCACCATGACCCAGTACAAGATACTACATCATGCATCCCGTGGTGGGCTTTCCCTATTCGCGCAAGGCATTGTGGGATACAAATTTGAAACAGGCGAGAAAAATGGAGGACGTGAGTGTGTGAATGAAACGTGAAAGACTGACTACAGTAATGGAAAGCGAGAAGAAAAGACGTTTATGTTCTATACGAAGGAAAGGAAATGCAGGACCAAACTAATAAATATCGGCGCTCAGCGAGCACCTCGGTGTGATCAGCTGTTCGTTTAGCGACAGAATGATGGAACTATCAGTGCACGCTCAAAGATAAACCTGTGCATGCGCACACACACGGACTTCCTCTGTCTGCGTGACTACACGAAGCGAGCGATTTCATGCACATTATTTGCTCAGGAATCCCTTCAAATTAAATAACTTCCCAGCCACAGAATGGCCTGATATTTTGAGAGATATTACAGAAAAACGTATTACAATGACGAAATTTCAAAAGGAACTAAACTAAATTTCACTGATTTTATGAAATCGAAAGGGTGTCTCGCTTTAAGACTTGGCAGTATCGTGACATACAAGATAAATAACAACACAAACATAATATGTAAAGTTCCCAGCTCAATCCTGAGCTCGGTTTACTGTCGGTGTGGAGTTTCACACGGTCTCCCTGTGCCTTTGCAGGTTTCCTCCTGGTTCTCTGGTTTCGTCCCAATTCCAAAAATGTCAATCGGTAGATTAGTGATCCAATCCCCTTAAGCTGATTTTTTTTTTAAATCTTTGTGAGAACAAGTTATTATCTTGTGCATACAATATTTTCTTTTAATCACCTTTCTGGACTTTAGGGGTTTTGTAGAACTGGGTTTTTCTATCTCATGTCTCTTAACCAAGGCCTGAACTCAGTTCTACAGTTTTGCTGTATCTTAAAACATTAAAAATGATGATGATATTAAAACAAAAATAAATAAATTTAGGATTCACTAAAGCAAGTGTAAACAATTCAGGGAGAAACTTCATGTGACAACTTGATGGCATGATTGATATTTTACTCAAAACAATAAATGCCACTTATTTTCGGAGTTACAGTGTAATAACTGACTTCATTAAAAATGACGACACTGGAGCTGCTCCACTGTATAACCCAGTAAAACTACCAGATAAGATAGGGGTTGTTTTACAATCAGGGTACAAAGTTTGTGTCACAGGGGTCCAAAATTCAAATTGATTCAAACTGGTTCTTGTACCAGTTAAGTGAAGGACAAGTTAAAGAACAGATTTCAGGTAATTTTTTGACATGTGTATGGTAGTTTTGTGTAATCTGCTATAAGCTTTCAGTGTTAACCAAAATCTTTGAGTCTCTAATTAGTGATCAACTAAAAGAGTTTTTAATTAATAACAGTATTCTTAGCCCAGTTCAATCAGGCTTTAGGAAGAGACATAGCACCATCACAGCAGCCGTAAAAGTAGTCAATGACATCATTAGTGTTATTGATAGTAAAAACTCTTGTACAGCGTTGTTTATTGATCTTTCTAAAGCTTTTGATACAGTAAATCATAGTATTTTATTACATTCTCTCTATAATATTGGGATGTCCGAAAAAGCTTTACTTTGGTTTAAAGATTATTTTACAAACAGATATCAATGTGTTTCCTGTGACGGTATAACATCAGGAAGAGCTCAGATCAAAATTGGTGTTCCACAAGGTTCCATCTTAGGTCCATTATTATTCACCATCTACATAAATGACATCTGTGCATATGTAAACAATGCCAATGTACACCTATATGCAGATGACACCATTCTATACTGCTCAGCCCCATCTCCTTCTGAGGCATTGGCAAAACTCCAAGAAGCTTTCACAAAAATACAAGAAAACTTACGCAAGTTACATCTGGTACTAAACTCAAACAAAACCAAATATATGTTATTTACTAATTCTCAAACTTTGCCTCAAATAATTACTCTTCAGGGACAGGTTATAGAGAGGGTGTCAAGCTACAAATACTTAGGATTTTTATTGGACGAAGAGCTGTCTTTTATTAATTCTCATGTTACCAGCTTAGTGTAGAAACTAAAAGTAAAATTAGGGTTTTATTATAGAAATAAGGCATGTTTTAATCTTAAAGCCAGAAAGGAACTGGTAACATCTACATTTGTTTCTGTATTAGACTACGGTGACATTATACGCATGCATCAAAGTCTGTGCTACGGTTACTAGATTCAACTTATCACTCTGCGCTACGTTTTATTACTGGGGCTAAATATTCAACACACCATTGTGACCTGTACAGCCTGTCTGGTTGTCACCCGCTGTCAGTACGCAGGCAGCTTCACTGGCTGACTTTCATTTATAAGGCAGTTATTGGTTTGCTACCATCCTATCTATCACTGTTTTCTTGGTCCTCAAATAATAGATATAACCTCAGATCAAACAATATTATTCTCTTTAATATACCAACTCCTAGAACCAATTTTGGAAAATTAGCCTTTCAATACAATGCCCCCTCAACCTGGAATGAACTCCAGAAACAGTTAAAGCTAGATTTGTTCATTCCATTGACTGATTTTAAGTTACGCATTGCTGACATACTAAAATATCAATGCAAGTGTTTTTAAGGTTAAGGCTATTCTATTGAACACATTCAGTGCATTATCTTTTATGTTCATGTTGTAAGTATGCCAGCTTTGGTTTATGTTACCTGTTATGTGCTTGTTTGTGTTCTTATTTCATTGTGTACCTATCTCTTATGGTAATTTCTGCTCTCTTGCTGTCCAGCATGCTATGTTTATGTCCTGCTTGTCTCAACCTGCATGTATTTTAAGCTATGTGTCTCTTGTCCAACATGTTATTTATGTGTCCTGTCTGTCTTTTAACCTATTGTGTGTATCTTGTTGCCCTGCATGGTATGTTTTTGTCCTGCTTGTTTCATCAAGTTGTGTGTGTTGTCCAGTATGATGTGCTCACGCCCTGCCTTTCTTCTAAGCTATGCATATCTTGCTTATTAGCCCAGGAGTAATAGGGTTATACCCGGAACAAATTAGTAACAAGCTGAAAATTTCAGAATATGTTCAGAATACCTTTAGGAATAACATACTAAAAGTCCCCGGAAATCCCCCTTGTGCTCTCTGAGAAATTCAAGATGGCGTCCAAAATGGCCGCCAAATGGAGATCTGCCCATATCTCAGGCCCAAAACAAAATATTAATGCAATTAAAAGGTCGGAATATATGTTTTGTAGGGTAGGAGAGTAAATTCCAACATGTGTGTATTAATTACATTGTGTATTAACCAGAGGTGGAAAAACTGGATTGACAAAGTAAAAGTCCTGCTTAGGTTTTCCTTCTGCCTGTGCTCTCAACACAGGTGATTTCACCAATTAGCTCATCAACCTGGCTTAGGGGATGTGGTAATTAGGATCAGCTGGTTCACTGAATTGGCTGGAGCAAAAATGTGGCAGGGTTTTTACTTTCTGCACCCAGGTTTTTCCACCTCTGGTATTAACATTATATAATAACAATGTACACATTATTCTAACAGTATATTTGTGTATAGTGTGGATCCATTGGTTACTCGTTCACTCCATATCATCCTATTCTGTTCACAAAACAACAAACACAATTACTAGGGGTTGGAGCACTTATTTTCATTAATATTAATTCAAGTAAATTGGTGGTGTAAAATGAAAAATGGCATGTTAAAAGGTCATGCTGAGTTCAGTCATTTTTAAAAGGTCATGCTGAGTTTAGTCATTTTTTGTCCGAACACACTGGCATTGCTAGTAGTAAAGACTGGCGCTGGAAACTCAAAGATTAATTTTTTTTCCACCCTTAAACAAGCTTGAATAAATTCCCTACTTCACTGATGGTACAACAAAGGTCCAAGCATTACAACTGAGGCACTGAGAAGTGTTTAAGTCTACTCATTGTTTATAAGCAAGAGCTTTTATTGAGGCAGACCTTTTTGTCATGAAAGTCGCCGGAATGTTGAAGAAGTGTACTGAAACAGCTTGCCATTGTAGTTTTAGAAGATAGAGTTCTCAAATTTAATTTCCCTTTAATATTTTATCAAAGCTTAAAGATGCACTAAATATTAAGGAAATTGATGTCTAATTGTTGTCTTACATTATGTTCATGTATGTAGGTAGCCTACTAAGCTAATCTGTCAATCATGTCAACCATCAAATTCCATGTAATTTCCACATTAATGACCTTGTAATCTTGGTTAATTTTAACACAGTGTGACAATGGTGAATTTGCATTGCTTATATGAGAGAACATATAATTTAACATTTTAATTGCATTTATATTATGTTTTATCCCTGAGATTGAAAAATCTCCAATCGGCGGCCATTTTGGACGCCATCTTGAATTTCTCAGAGAGCACAAGGTGGATTCCCGGGGACTTTTAGTATGTTATTCCTAAGGGTATTCTGAACATATTCTGAAAAATTCAGCTTGTTACTAATTTGTTCCGGGTTGGACTCAATTTTGAGCTAATACTCTTGGGCTAGATGTTCTGCATGTTTTGATTATGTCCTGCATGTTTTCATGTTTTAATCTTTTATGTCTTTGCTCTTAATCTTTGCTATGCTTTGCTGCTGTTTGCATGTCTGCTTTATGTTGTTTGTTTTAGTTTATTGCTGCTTTCTTGGCCAGGGCTCACTTGAAAAAGAGGCAACAGCCTCAATGTGACTACCCTGGTTAAATAAAGGAGAATAAAAATAAATAGATAAATAAGATAAAGAAGATTAAGTGTAGCTTTAAGCAGGGCTGGGAGAAACAAATGAAGTGATTCTCGGAGAGGACTTTTTTTTGACAATTCAGAATCCACTACTTCCATAGTGCTTTTAAATATAAGGCTGTGAGCTTTGTGTTAGTTGTCTCTAATATTTATGTCCCAATATCTTGACCACATTTTAGGATGAAAATAATCATTTTAGATATGTTATTTTAGATTGAAAACTTAGCTGTCTCGGAGAGGACATTTTTTTTGACACAATTACATACTAATTTGATCAAAATAGTCTGAAAACTTACTGGCATTCAACATTAAAACTTAACTATGTTTCCAATGATATGGAACCAAATATTTGTTTTATGGTATAAAGAATGATTTAAGTGCATCCCTTTTGGAGCTACCTGTGGTCAAAAAAGCACTTTTTCTAAATGACACGAGTAATTGTGCTAAATATGACATATATTGCCATACATTCACCAAAAATAACGTTATCACCATTTTTTTTTTTTTTGCATGGTAAATAGAGCTATCACAGGGCTACAATAAACAACCAAGTTTATTTAGTCAAGCCTTTTGATATTGAAGATAATAAGTGTTAAATGTGATTTTAGCTTGCATTGTAAAACAACCCTTATATTTAAAATCCCAGTCCGAATATCCGAGCATTCAGACTCTATAACACACACCAACTTCTGTGATTTAACTTCAAACAAGTCTTACAAAACACTACTCTCACCTCATAGCTGCAGGATAAACACAAAACAGTAAACACTGCCAGCTTCCGGGAGAACCTTGGGTTGTACCATGACCGGGGGGGGAGTTTACAAACAAAAAGCTTTCACTTTTATTAATAAATGTAATATTAACATTGCAGTAGAAAACTTGTCGCACGACAGAAATTTTAATATTTTATCCTGAATGCAATCATAAACTTAAAGCTTTAAAATAATATTAATAATAAGACCCGAAAATTTAATGTAACCCCCAAACAAACTATGAATGGTGTAAATGATTGCTGTGGAGCATCATGGGAAATCGAGTTTAAAGCAGGCACTGACACCTGCTCTTCATGGAAAAAAGGTGTTAGAAATCTTGGATATTAATATGTTAGAATGTAATAAGTGTATATATATATATATATATATATATATATATATATATATATATATATATATATACTAGTGCATCTCAAAAAAATTTGAATACCATGAAAAAGTTCCTTTTTTCATAATTTAATTCAAAAAGGTAAACTTTCATTTATTCTATATTCATTACATGTAAAGTGAAATATTTAAAGCCTTTTTGTTTTAATTTTGATGATTATGGCTTATAGCTCATGAAAATCAGAAATCCAGTATCTCAAATTATTAGAATATTCCCTAAGCTCAATCAAAAAAAGGATTTACAATACAGAAATGTCCAACTTCTGAAAAGTATATTCATTTATACACTCAATACTTGGTTGGGGCTCCTTTACCATGAATTACTGTATCAATGCGGTGTGGCATGGAGGTGATCAGTCTGTGGCACTGCTGAGGTGTTATTGAAGCCCAGGTTGCTTTGATAGTGGCCTTCAGCGTATCTGTATTTTTGGGTCGGGTGTTTCTCATCTTCCTCTTGACAATACCCCATAGATTCTCTATGGGGTTCAGGTTAGGCAAGTTGGCACAGTAATATCATGGTCAGCAAACCATTTGGTAGTAGTTTTGGCACTGTGGGTAGGTGCTAAGTCCTGCTGGAAAAGGAAATCAGCATCTCCAAAAAGCTCGTCAGCAGATGGAAGCATGAAGTGCTCTAAAATCTCCTGGTAGATGGCTGTGTTGACTTTGGACTTGATAAAATACAGTGGACCAACACCAGCAGATGACATGGCACCCCAAATCATCACAGACTGTGGAAACTTCATACTGGGCTTCAAACACCTTGGATTCTGTGCCTCTCCACTCTTCCTCCAGACTTTAGAACCGTGATTTCCAAATTAAATGCAAAATGTACTTTCATCTGAAAAGAGGACTTTGGACCACTGAGCAACAGTCCATTTCTTTCTCTCCTTAGCCCAGATCAGACACTTCTGATATTGTCTCTGGCTCAGGAGTAGCTTGATATTAGGAATGCAAAAGTTGTATCCCCTTTCTTGAAGATGTCTGTTCATGATGGGTCTTGATACACTGACACCAGCCTCAGTCCACTCCTTGTGAAGCTCTCCCAAGTTCTTGAATCAACTTTTCTTGACAATCCTCTCAAGACTGCGGCCATCCCTGTTGCTTGTGCACCTTTTCCAGCCACCCTTTTCAGTAATGACCTTTTGTGGCTTACCCTCCTTGTGGAGGGCATCAGTGATCATCTTCTGGACAACAGTCAAGTCAGCAGTCTTCCCCATGATTGTGGTTGTGTGTACTGAACTAGACCGAGAGATACACTGTGTTCATACTGTTTTACTCAAATTCTAAATTAAATATTCTAATAGGGCGGCACGGTGGTGTAGTGGTTAGCGCTGTCGCCTCACAGCAAGAAGGTCCTGGGTTCGAGCCCCGGGGCCAGCGAGGGCCTTTCTGTGTGGAGTTTGCATGTTCTCCCCGTGTCCGTGTGGGTTTCCTCCGGGTGCTCCGGTTTCCCCCACAGTCCAAAGACATGCAGGTTAGGTTAACTGATGACTCTAAATTGACCATAGGTGTGAATGTGAGTATGAATGGTTGTCTGTGTCTATGTGTCAGCCCTGTGATGACCTGGCGACTTGTCCAGGGTGTACCCCACCTTTCGCCCGTAGTCAGCTGGGATAGGCTCCAGCTTGCCTGCGACCCTGTAGAAGGATAAAGCGGCTAGAGATAATGAGATGAGATATTCTAATATTTTGAGATGGGGTTTTTTTATGTTTTTGTACTGTATGCCATGATTAAAATTAAAATAGAAAAATGCTTGAAACATTTTAGTTTATGTGTAATGAGTCTATAATATATAACATTTTCACTTTCTTAAATAACTGATGGAAAATATTGAACTTTTTCACAATATTCAAATTTTTTGAGATGCACTAGCGTATATATATATATATATATATATATATATATATATATATATATATATATATATATATATATTAATTAATTGAATTTAATTTACAACCAATGTAGATACATTACATTATTTATACATTACCATGTAAAGCATAATTAACCAAATTTACAACAATAAAAAAATAGAATTAACGTTCATTATGTATAAATGACAGTGGCAGCTCCTGAATTTTTTTTCAGGGGGGCAATTTTCCCCCGTTATGTCTACACGGACCGTAAATGTCCACAGGACTGAAGTAAATTGACCTAGGTAGCAAATCAATTGGCCGAACTTGTTTTTGCCTGGTAAATTCAGAAATCAATATAGACAATCTCTTCTCTCCACTAGGTGGCAATACTAAACAAGTTAAAGGTGGCAAACTAAGGTCGCCTATGCCGCTTTTCCACTACAAACGCGGCTGAGCCGTGCCGTGCTGAGTCGAGCTGAGCGGGGCTGTTGGAGTTGCATTTCGACTACAACCGCGCTGAACCGTGCTGGCTGGAAGTGGGTGGACACATTGGGTGGAGTTAGCGAAAGTGGGTGGACGTCACGTGATGTCGTTAAGCAGCGCAAACAGTGACATCAGTGACAGTGGCGGAACAAGTCAGAGCCGGGCCGGGGGCGGGGCAAATGACCGGGCCCTTTATTAAAGCTTATCATAACATCATTTTAGGCTACAAAATGTCCGCAACTGCGGTGTTTACCAATTTCAACACTACCGGGTGCAACTATGTTATTTAGTACATCAAGTCCTTCAAACGAACATGTAACTCAGAAACAAAAAACATTAGGATACTGTACATGGCTCATAATAAAACATCAATAGTCTATACTGCGCACATTATTTGAAGGGCATACGAATGAGCGCTCAGAGGTTGCAACGGTGACAGGAAGAGTCAGAAATAAAAGGAGGGCGGTGCAAACCTCACTGAATGCACTGTGTTTACCAATTTCAACACTACGGGGTGCAACTATGTTATTTTGTACATTAAGTCCTTCAAACGAACATGTAACTCAGAAACAAAAAAACATTAGGTGACATACTGTACATGGGTCATGGGAATAACGGCGTTAGAATAAACGGCGTTACTTTTTTTAGTAACGAGTAATCTAACTAATTACTTTTTACATCGTTATAACGCCGTTCCCGTTACTTACAATAAAATACTATGCGTTACTTTATTAAAGCTGTTCTCATCTGGCACGCTGCTCGTTCAGCCTTTCTTTACTCTGCTTTAGTGTGGGGCGGGGAGACACGAGACAACGGCACAGTAAGCCAATCAGAGTAGATTTGGACAACATATGTAGGTAGGCCACGCCTACTGCACTACTGCGCACGCTTTCAATCGGAAGACCCGGCGATGGCGAGCGGTCAACCCAGCACTGCGCTTTCACACTGGAAATACAGCCAGGACTTTTCATTACTTGAAATAAAAGGCAAGAGTGTTTACGTGCAATGCACATTATGTCGAGGAACAAAGCGTTTGTCCTCGTCAGTGGCCAGTAATTAGTAACATAATTTTAATAACTGCAAAAATATATTACATTTGATAGATGTCTTATCTCACATTGTCCCACAAAAATATTAATATAGTGTAGATAATGTTACTAACTGGTTCTGTTAAGTGTCCATTTCAGTCATTAAACACATTTAACATTCACTTTTATTATGATTACACTAATTGAATTTGATTTTTTTTGGGGGGGGGGGAACAAAATGTAACGGAATAATTACTTTCCCTGGTAATTAGTTACTTTTATGACAAAGTAACTCCGTTACTAACTCAGTTACTTTTTGGGAAAAGTAACTAGTAACTATAACATTACTTTTTGAAAGTAACGTGCCCAACACTGGTCATAATAAAACATCAATAGCCTACTGCGCGCATTATTTGAAGGGCATACGACGAGCCTTGCGCTCCGCGAACTCGTCCACGATGCTCTGTATGTCACTGATTCAGTGAGCTTTTAAGCGGTAGTCTCACGACCCGAATAGTAAACAATAAACATGGAGGACATGGAGTCGTTAGTGTTGCTGGTCTTGGTGCTGTGGCTTGTTGTCACCGACAACGCCAACAGATACTGACTGGCAAGAGTGTATAGATGAGGCGAGGCGCATAAGGCTTCAGAAATTCTCGTAATTCTTCTTCTTCCGGGTTTGCGGTGTTTACAGATCCCAGCGCGCTCGCGGGGCGTGTGTGGGCATGTGAGGACACTCCTCCTCACCAATCAGTGCACAGGGGAGTGTCTGCTCACGCCCCCAACCTCACTCGGCACGGCTTGGCTCGCTTCAGCCCCACTCCAAAACGGTGCGAGTTTTAGGGGCTAAGCAGGGCTGAAGCGAGCCGAGTCGTGCTGGTTTTTGGTAGTCGAAACGCGAGCCGTGTCGGGCTGAAGTGAGCTGAAGCGAGCTTCAGTGAGCTGAAAAAGGGTAGTGGAAAAGGGCCACTAGTAAACTAGACCCACCCGCCTTGCGGCCAAAAATATTTTTGCCTACGAGTGGCAAATATTCACATTTATGGCCCTTTTCCACTACCCTTTTTCAGCTCACTTCAGCTCGCTTCAGGTCACTTCAGCCCGACACGGCTCGCGTTTTGACTACCAAAACCAGCACGACTCAGCTCGTTTCAGCCCTGCTTAGCCCCTAAAACTCGCACGGTTTTGGAGTGGGGCTGAAGCGAGCCAAGCCGTGCCGAGTGAGGTTGGGGGCGTGAGCAGACACTCCCCTGTGCACTGATTGGTGAGGAGGAGTGTCCTCACATGCCCACACACGCCCCGCGAGCACGCTGGGATCTGTAAACACCGTAAACCCGGAAGGAGAATAATTACGAATTACGAGAATTTCTGAAGCCTTATGCGCCTCGCCTCATCTATACGCTCTTGCCAGTATCTGTCCGCGTTGTTGGTGACAACAAGCCACAGCACCAAGACCAGCAACACTAACGACTCCATGTTTATTGTTTACTATTCGGGTCGTGAGACTACCGCTTAAAAGCTCACTGATGTCACTGTTTGCGCTGCTTAACGACATCACCTGACGTCCACCCACTTTCGCTAACTCCACCCAATGTGTCCACCCACTTCCAGCCAGCACGGTTCAGCGCGGTTGTAGTCGAAATGCAACTCCAACAGCCCCGCTCAGCCCGACTCAGCACGGCACGGCTCAGCCCGACTCAGCCGCGTTTGTAGTGGAAAAGCGGCATTAGTCTGGCTTGCCAGGCTAAAACTAAGGAAGATTCATTGTGAAGCCTTCAAAGCAAAACATTTGGCATCACAATCAATTAATATTACATTACTCATTTATTTTCGCATATTTTTCCAGTATTCTATAATAAGTAGACACAAATTCTTAATTATAAACATATTCTAATTTCTTCATTCTAAAGAATGCAATTAAAGTGGCAGGATATAAATCCAAAATAAGTGTTTATTTAAGTTTTGAAAAAGATGAAGAAAAGCGTAACCATCAAACAAACATGTGCAGCTTAATTATGTGTTTTTTTAATATGGAATTGCACCATTTTAACAACAAATAATAATTCTAAATAAATTCTGCAGTTTTTTTTCCCAAGAATTCCTCCAGAAAGCCATGCCTTAAAAGGAAATTTAAAGTATTACAAGCATGTCAATGAACACAAAAGGCTTTAGTTATTTAGCTATATACGCACAAGGTTACACAAGGTTTTGTAGTCAGTGCAACTTGGCTTAACAAGTTGGAAAAAAGGTAAGGTGCTGCTGGCTCCAATGAACACATATACTGTACAATATATAAAAACTGAAAATATGCTTAATTTACACCAAGTCAGAGAGAACTTGAGGCTACTGAAATATTCCAAGCATGGCAATGTTAAACTGCCATTGGTAACATACACACACACACACACACACACACACACACACACACACAACTTTTGCCTAGTAAATTCAAATATCAGATATCACTGTACCGTCTGCTGTGCTACTTCCAGGGTGGAAAAGAATGCAAGGGTAGCAAAAAAGAGCATTGACTACATCACAGCCAGCTAGCCAAGTTTTCCGGTGGTACCAGTTCTTGTTAAAACCTCTTGAGGAGGTCTTCTCCCCCTTCGCAGACACTTGCTTGATGTTTAAATTCGGTCTAGGAGGTCCTAGCTGTTTGATTGCCGTTTTCTCCTCATTGGTACGACGACTAAAGGGAACTTCTTTCAGAGACGCTATCGCATTGTTGCACTCAACACTCGCCATCTTCTTCATAGAATGTTTACACATTTCCCACGCAAGTTGCGTTTTCCAGCCCAAAATTATGTTCAAAGCCCGCTAAAATGCACTTAAAACCCACCAATCTGGCAACACTTGCGCGGCGCAACAGGCATATGACGTAAGCACGCTGCTTGTGCGAGCACATAAAACCTAATAGACAATGCATTGGGAGCATGATTTTCGAAAAAAAAACGTACGTACCATTAGTGTCAATGGGAGATTTTGGGGCAAATCTGAACCTGACAGAAATCGCCCCAAAAGGGCATGGCTACACCAGGCGCGACCTTGGCCTGATTGGACAATGACATTACTGTTGCCGTGGTAGTAGGAGTAGATAAAAAAAAATCTCCCTCCCTGTTTGGGAGTGCGTCGCCCAAATCGCCCCTATTAACGAGCCGCCAGTGATAAATGATAATGCAAAGATAACATATATACTGTATATACTGTATAGGCATCCATCCATTATCTGTAGCCGCTTATCCTGTGCAGGGTCTCAGGCAAGCTGGAGCCTATCCCAGCTGACTATGGGTGAGAGGCGGGGTACACCCTGGACAAGTCGCCAGGTCATCACAGGGCTGACACAGAGACAAACAACCATTCACACCTACGGTCCATTTAGAGCCACCAATTAGCCTAACCTCTATGTCTTTGGACTGTGGGGGAAACTGGAGCACCTGGAGGAAACCCACGCGGACATGGAGAGAACATGCAAACCCCACACAGAGAGGCCCTCGCCAGTCACTAGGCTCGAACCCAGGACCTTCTTGCTGTGAGGTGACAGTGCTAACCACTACACCACCGTGCCGCCCTTTTATTTATATATATATATATATATATATATATATATATATATATATATATATATATATATAAATAAATCTCCTTCTCACCCCCGGCGGGGGGGTGGTATCCATGTCATCCTCAAGCTCGGGTCCTCTACCAGAGGCCTGGGAGCTTGAGGGTTCTGCGCAGTATCTTCGATGTTCCTAGTACTGCGCTCTTCTGGACTGAGGCTTCAGATGTTGTTCCTGGGATTTGCTGGAGCCACTCTCCCAGTTTGGGGGTTACTGCCCCAAGTGCCCCCACTACCATGGGGACCACGCAACCCTTGACCTTCCACATCCGTTCCAGCTGCTCTTTCAACCCTTGATACTTCTCAAGTTTCTCATGTTCCTTCTTCCTGATGTTGGCGTCAGCTGGGATTGCCACATCTATCACCACCACCCTCTTCTGCTCTTTGTCCACCACCACTATGTCCGGTTGGTTAGCCAGGATCTGTTTGTCAGTCTGGAAGCTGAAGTCCCACAGAATCTTGGCCCTGTTGTTCTCAGCCACCTTCTGTGGTATGGCCCATGCTACTATGTGCTGGACTGTTTCAGGGGCTTCTTTGCACAGTCTGCATCTTGGGTCTGATCTACTCTGGTAGATCCTGGCCTCTATGGCTCTTGTGCTTATGGCCTGTTCTTGTGCTGCCATGATTAGTGCCTCTGTGCTGTCTGTCAGTCCTGCATTTTCCAGCCACTGGTAGGATTTCTTGATATCAGCCACTTCCTCTATCTGACGGTGGTACATGCCATGTAGGGGTTTGTCCCTCCAGGTTGTCTGTTCCTCCTCCTCCTCTGCGGTCTCATCAGGGTTCTGCTGCCTGAGACATTCACTTAGCAGTTCATCCTTTGGGGCCATCTTTCTGATGTATTCTCGGATTTTCGATGTTTCATCCTGGACCGTGGTCTTGACGCTCACTAGCCCTCGGCCTCCCTCTTTCCGCTTAGTGTATAGTCTCTGGGTGCTGGACTTGGGGTGGAACCCTCCATGCATGGTGAGGAGCTTTCTAGTCTTGATATCTGTGGCTTCTATCTCCTCCTTTGGCCAGTTTATGATACCAGCGGGGTATCTGATGACTGGTAGTGCGTACATGTTGATGGCTTGGACCTTGTTCTTACCATTCAGCTGACTTTTCAGGACCTGCCTTACTCTCTGGAGGTATTTGGCTGTGGTTGACTTCCTTGTGGCCTCTTCATGGTTTCCATTAGTCTGTGGGATGCCAAGGTACTTGTAGCTGTCTTGGATATCACCTATGTTGCCCTCTGGTAGGTCAATCCCCTCAGTCCGGATCATCTTGCCTCTCTTTGAGACCATCCGGCCACACTTGTCCAATCCGAATGACATCCCTATGTCATCGCTGTAGATCCGGGTGGTGTGGATCAGTGAGTCTATTTCTTGCTCGTTCCTGGCATACAGCTTGATGTCATCCATGTAGAGCAGGTGGCTGATTGTTGCCCCACTACGGAATCGGTACCCGTAGCCGCTCTTCGTGATGATCCGACTGAGGGGGTTCAGGCCTATGTAGAACAGCAGTGGCGATAGCACATCTCCTTGGTATATGCCACACTTGATGTTGACTTGGGCAATGGGTTTTGAGTTGGCCTCTAGGGTTGTCTTCCACATTTCCATTGAGTTCTGGATGAAGGTCCTTAGGTTCCTGTTGATCTTATACAGTTCCAGACATTCCAGTCCTAGGCTCAAAGTTGGTCTCAAAGATGGTCTCAAAGAGAGGCAAGATGATCCTAGGCATTGAGTTGTAGGCTTTCTTGTAGTCAATCCAGGCAGTGCACAGGTTGGTCTGTCTCTTCTTACAGTCTCGGGCGACTGTTCTATCGACCAGTAGCTGGTGCTTGGCTCCTCTGGTGTTACTGCCAATCCCTTTCTGTGCCTCGCTCATGTATTGAGCCATATGCTTACTCATTTTTGCCGCAATTATGCCTGACAGGGCCTTCCATGTTGTGCAGAGACAGGTAATTGGCCGGTAGTTGGATGGGATGGGCCCCTTCTGGGGGTCCTTCATGATTAGGACTGTTCTGCCTTGGGTTAGCCATTCTGGGTGGGTCTCATCCCTCAGCAGCTGGTTCATCTGTGCTGCTAGGCGTTCATGGAGTGCAGTTAGCTTCTTCAGCCAGTACGTATGGATCATATCGGGGCCTGGTGCTGTCCAGCTCTTCATCTTTGACACTCTTTCTTGGACATCTGCCATTGAGATGGTTCTTGTTCTGGGAGGTTGCTGTGGTCAGCTCTTCGGTCCACTAACCATTGGGCATCGGTGTTGTGTGATGCCTTCCTTTCCCATATGTCTTTCCAGTATTTTTCCACCTCAGCTCTTGGTGGGTCTGACCGGTTGTTGTTCCCCTGCCACTGAGAGTACACCTTGGCTGGTTCAGTGGAGAAAAACTTGTTTATTCTCCTGGCCTCTCCCTCCTTGGTGTATCTCTTCAACCGGGTGGCCAGAGCTGTTAGTCGCTGTTTGGCAGTTTCGAGTGCCTCTGGTATGGAGAGTGAGTTGTACTTCCTGGGTGCCCCTTTATTCACCATGTTCCCTTTCTGTAGTTCAGCTAGCTGGCTAACTTCTCTCCATGCTGCCTTTATCTTGGCCTCTAATCATCTCTTCCATGGTGGATACTGTTTGTTATGTCCCGAGCCCACCTTGTGTCCAAGCATCTCCATGATTACTGTTGCTGTACTGTGTATCAGCTTGTTGGTCTCAGTGATGGTTCTTGTGGAGATTGTCTTCAGAGCAGCATTCACATCTACTAGTAGATCTTCTGAAGGTACTTGGCAACTCAGCTTCGGTATTCGTCATTTCCAGTTGGGTCACGATCTTCCTTCTCAGGTCAGCAACTCTTGTGTTGAGGCTGTTAGCTGTTGGGGCCTGGTACCCAATCTCTGGTTTTGGGGATGATGATGACATCTCCCCGCTGACCTGTCTTCCTGGCTCCCCCTTGCCGTAGCATCGTTGTTGTATTTCATTAATCTCTAGTTGATAGTAGATGATAGTGATAGTAGATTTCGATTACGGATGTTGGAACACTGGGCTAATAGCTGTTTCTTTGTTAGCCTTGATTGTGGGTTCCGAAGTATCCAATGGTCCCACATTCGCTGCATGTATCCCCTCTCTCTGGGATTGCTTGTATAGTAGCATTCCAGCAAATCCGTATTTTCTGTCCTCGTCCATCAATGTCTTGTTCCAGTAGCCCATTTCTCATTAGTTTGCCCTGGTTCCCTAGCAACTGACGCAGACCTTGTTGACCCGGGGCGACGTCTGAGCCGGTATGACTCTATGACTTTATGTCTTCACTCTTTCCTGAGGTAGGCTGATATATCATGAGGGGTCTTGCCTAAGGACCCTTACTAGATGATGCTTTGCCCCGACTGGGATTCGAACCCCGATCTCCCGCATCGTAGTCAGTGAGCATTACCACTGTACTATGATATATATCTGATATATATATATATATATATGTAGGTATCATGCCGCCATCTTGTGTCAGAACTACAACTCCCAGGCAACTTCCGCGTTGACTACGTCACGCCTGGGCGGGATCACGTACAACATTCCTCAGGTTTCTCAGGTTTCACATAAGAGACTTGGACAATTCCATTTTTCCTTTGTCTCAAGTCTGATCCCAAACGGAACGGACTAAGAAGAGACACTCACCATCAGACGTCTAAACAGCGCGTTTTCTTCTTAATCTACTCCTGATCAAAGTAGATATCGGAAACACGCGATCATCAACTCAAGCGAGTTATTAAACCGGTTTGCAAGTATTACTTTCTTTTAAAGGCGTACGCAACAGCAAGTGAAAGCAATGTTATTTTTACTTAGAAAAGTGGCTGGCCCCCCTTTTCTCTTCTTAAATCCGCACGCGCGGCACTGCTGAAAAGACTTTCGTCATCATCCACGAAGATCTTCACAGCAATCTCTCTCTTCCTCACCGAAGTGCAAACTTCCTCTCCAAGATCTACTTCTCCAGTGAGACGGTGCTTCCTACAAAGGCGAGACTTTTTGCAGTAAGAAAAGGCACTGGGCGAAAGTTTAAGTCTTAGGAATTATTCACTTAATGTGAAGATTGTATGAAGTTAAATGAAGTGTATACACTGAATCTAGGTTCTCTATCATTTGTTTGTTGATTTAAAAATTGGTTAATCCATAAGTTGCATGCTCTCTCTCTCTCTCTCTCTCTCTCTCCTTTTAACATCCTAAATTCATTACTCACTCATCCTGATCTCATTAAGATTTCAGTAACTCGGGTAATACTAGGAAGTTAAGAGAGTTGGCTGGCTGGAAAAGTTTTCCTTCCACTGGGCCTCACACGTGTTTTAGATAGCAAAGCAGAGCCAGCTCCTTTGTTCTCCAAGGAGCAGATGTGGGCCCTGCCTCCACACACTAAGGCCACGTTTACATTAGACCATATCTGTCTCGTTTTCTTCGCGGATGCACTGTCCGTTTACATTAAACCGCCGGGAAACGGGAATCCGCCAGCGTCCACGTATTCAATCCAGATCGTGTCAGCTCCGGTGCTGTGTAAACATTGAGATACGCAGATACGCTGTGCTGAACTCTAGCTGGCGTCATCATTGGACAAAGTCACTGTGACATCCACCTTCCTGATTCGCTGGCGTTGGTCATGTGACGCGACTGCTGAAAAAACGCGCGGACTTCCGACTTGTATCACCTTTCATTAAAGAGTATAAAAGTATGAAAATACTGCAAATACTGATGCAAATACTGCCCATTGTGTAGTTATGATTGTCTTTAGGCTTGCCATCCTTCCACTTGCAAGTGGTAAGTGATGTGCGCTGGGATCACACACACAGCGGCTCAGTCCCGAATCATGGCTTGTGCACTTCACTCGCGTGCTCTGTGAGCTGCGCAAGGCCGGAGTGCGCACCCTCCAGAGGGCACTCGCTGTTCAGGGCGGAGTGATTTGGAGCGCAGGATGCCTGCGGAGCTGAGCGTATCCATGTATTGGTGTTGCTGTGTGCACGCGAATATGTGTATTGGTGTTGCTGTGTGCACACTAATCGTTTTAAAAACATTAATCTGATGATCCGCTGATACGGTCTAATGTAAACATGGGCTAAGTTTTGAACACGTGGTCCTGTATCTCAGTATTAGATAAACATCATAAGTCCTGAGTTTAATTCAACCTTGATAGTAATTCTCCTGTTTACATTTAAAGCCATATAAACTACAGATTACTGTTTGAATGTATTTTAACCCATTAATTTCTGGTTTTTGACACACATAGTTTACTAGGCCTGAAGAAAGCACATGGTGTAGCTAGCCTTTTTCTTTGTCTAGTTAGCATACCTAGCTAATCACTTGGCTACACACACACACGTGCTGACTAAACTTTGAGGATTCCCCTCCTCCAAGATTGCAGATAGCATGTCCTGGTACGGACACATTCCAACTTCGAGAGAGAGCCAAGGTCTCTCTCTCTCTCTCTTTTCTCTCACACACACACACACACACACACACACACACACTCTGTTTACAGAAGATTTCAATTCTGCTGCTATTAGATTGTTCAAATTTTTCCTTTTCTTTTTATTAAAATTTTTATTATCTTTTTTATAATCTCATCTCATCTCATTATCTCTAGCCGCTTTATCCTTCTACAGGGTCGCAGGCAAGCTGGAGCCTATCCCAGCTGACTATGGGCGAAAGGCAGGGTACACCCTGGACAAGTCCCCAGGTCATCACAGGGCTGACACATAGACACAGACAACCATTCACACTCACATTCACACCTACAGTCAATTTAGAGTCACCAGTTAACCTAACCTGCATGTCTTTGGACTGTGGGGGAAACCGGAGCACCCGGAGGAAACCCACGCGGACACGGGGAGAACATGCAAACTCCACACAGAAAGGCCCTCACCAGCCCCGGGGCTCGAACCCAGGACCTTCTTGCTGTGAGGCGACAGCGCTAACCACTACACCACCGTGCCGCCCCCTTTTTTATAATAAACTCCATTATTATTAAAATTGTGTCATTATTTGTTTACAATACTTTGAAGTCGCCCACATTGTCAAAGAACTCCTAAGGTGTATGAATAATTAATTAGATGCAGTTTGGTAAGTGATAAATTTGAATTATCAAATTTTAAAAGATTCTTCAATTGATTCTTTAAATGATTCACTTGATTCACTAAATGATTCATCAAATGATTCACTGATTCGATTCATTGAATAATTCACTTCAAACGATTCAAATGAGACTGATTCTATGGTATGATTCAATTCAAATGAGTCAAATTAAACGATTCAATAGAATTGATTCATTTTAACTATTAACCTTCAAATTTAATGAGACTGATTTCATTTAATTATTAAAGATTGATCATTTGATACCAATCTACATATCCATAATCATTAATTACACCTACATATATATATATATATATATATATATATATATATAATTTCTAATATTAATCAATGAATCTCATCTCATCTCATCTCATTATCTCTAGCCGCTTTATCCTTCTACAGGGTCGCAGGCAAGCTGGAGCCTATCCCAGCTGACTACGGGCGAAAGGCGGGGTACACCCTGGACAAGTCGCCAGGTCATCACAGGGCTGACACATAGACACAGACAACCATTCACACTCACATTCACACCTACGGTCAATTTAGAGTCACCAGTTAACCTAACCTGCATGTCTTTGGACTGTGGGGGAAACCGGAGCACCCGGAGGAAACCCACGCGGACACAGGGAGAACATGCAAACTCCACACAGAAAGGCCCTCGCCGGCCCCGGGGCTCGAACCCAGGACCTTCTTGCTGTGAGGCGACAGCGCTAGCCACTACACCACCGTGCCGCCCATCAATGAATCTGTAATTTTAAATAAAATTAAATGTAATTCAAATGCAATGCATCTCTAATGGTGAGACAGTATTCAAAAAGAAGCCACAGGCTTATACTTATATATATATATATATATATATATATATATATATATATATATATACACAATTATTATGGGAGGATCTGAGAGGATCAAGAACAATTAGAAGGACATTAGATGTTAATAATGCAGACATTACACTCGAGAATATGGTCGTGCGAATAACTTGAAGCTTTTTCTTTTCTTTTCTTTCTCTCTTTTTACTTTTTAAGCTCAAATTAGGATAGGTTTCAATATTTTTTTAATTTTTTATATTTACATATTTACATCTTCAGATTTCTTTTTTTTTCTTAACACAGTTTTGTATTTCTCTATAGCTTTATTGTGTATATATATCCAGCCAAATTTTAGATTATTCATGTACCTATATATAAGAGATTATTATTAAGTTTTATGATTATTATTATTATTACAACAACAATCTTTATTACCCCTTATTAGTGCAATTTACTTTTTTTGAAAAGATATTTTTATAAGTTTTAACAACAACAAAATCCGATAGATAGATAGATAGATAGATAGATAGATAGATAGATAGATAGATAGATAGAGAGATAGAGAGATAGAGTGTGTTTAGTTTTGTTTTTTTAAATACACCACTTGTATTTTTCATACGAATTACATCCGGGACATGGAGAACTTAATCGATAAATTTGGGTACTTTTTGTTTATGAATGTGGCTATATAATAAAAAGAACATCACATGTTGGCTTGAAGATATGAAGTTTACCTTCTTGTGTTGAAAAACTTGCATTTTTCATAAGAAATACATCGCTGATCTGAGTGACATATTTAAATAATACTGGCTGGCTTTATTTCGTGGTATATCAGATATATTCCATTCACCTAGCATGATATCGAACGTCTTAAAGACGAGTAGCTGAATGGAATATATCTGATATATCACGAAAAAGTCAGCCAATATTATTATTATTATACATACATATTCCTTTCAGGTCCTCGATGTGTCTTTCTCTTTCAAAATTCTCTCAAAATCTTCCCTATTTAACGAAGTAAGCCTGGTGGCCATGTTTGTTTACAAATCGTCACATTCTGCTAGCACGGAAGTTTTACGTCTCTGACATGTGACAGCATGTTGTCTTGACAACCATGCAATATCGTAAACCATATTCAGTGCTCATTCTCTATTGGTTAGAGTGATGTAATACATGTAGGATAAGTGATACGCTAACAATATTGCATGCTATCAAACCAAATGAATGAAACCTGCTAGAAGGGAATAGAACACATGTTTTTATTCCATGGAAAAAGTGTCCTCTATATATAATAATTCCCGATGTTTCACTTTGATGATGTCACGGCCAGTGTTTTTCACATGATTGGGAGTTTGTTACTTTCATAGGGATTAAACAAAGACAATGTTCATTAGCTACAGCCTCCAGTTGCAGTGTTCATTCATTAGTCCTTAGTTACTGCCTGGTCAGGGCTACCAAAATCAATTTCATCGAAAATATCACAGGGAGATCCATTAATGGATAAGTGGCTATAGATAATGGATGGATTATCCATCACAGGGATAATCTATCCATTAGCTATAGCCACTTAAGCTGTTCTACAGGGTCGTAGGCAAGCTGGAGCCTATCCCAGCTGACTATGGGCGAGAGGCGGGGTACACCCTGGACAAGTTGCCAGGTCATCACAGGGCTGACACATAGAGACAAACAACCATTCACACTCACATTCACACCTACGGTCAATTTAGACCCACCAATTAGCCTAACCTGCATGTCTTTGGACTGTGGGGGAAACCGGAGCACCCAGAGGAAACCCACGCAGACACGGGGAGAACATGCAAACTCCACACAGAGAGGTCCTTGCCGGCCACTGGGTTCAAACCCAGAACCTTCTTGCTGTGAGATGACAGTGCTAACCACTACACCACCATGCCGCCCTACTTGAGATCAACAATCGGGAATTAAAAAAAAAAAAAAACACAGCGTATCGTTTCCAAAAAGTGACGCAACCACAGGTCTAGTGCCCCTGCTAGCTGACTGCAGTATAATGTGTTGCATCATCCATCCTCACGTGATTCAGTGACAAAACAGCTAATTTTCCATGTCACTTTTCTTGTCTAATCTGTCTTTCAAGTGTCTAACCTTTCCATCTACAGTGCCTAATTTGGATAGTTAGTTTTCCCTATGCTGATATCTGCACATTTTTTCCCCCAGGAATTAGTTTTTAAAGCGTTATTCTCATACTGTATATTGTAAGAAGGAGTGAATACACTTGGGAATCAAGTGATTGACAGCCTTGGCCATGCACAGGACCTTGGTATTGGGAGAAGGGGGCGGGGTGTAGTGGTTAGCGCTGTCGCCTCACAGCAAGAAGGTCCTGGGTTCAAGCCCAGTGGCCGACGAGAGCCTTTCTGTGTGGAGTTTGCATGTTCTCCCTGGGTCAGCATGGGTTTCCTCCGGGTGCTGTGGTTTCCCCCACAGTCCAAAGACATGCAGTTAGGTTAGGTTAACATGGGGCAGCCTTGGACTGAAGTGCCCTTGAGCAAGGTACTTCACCTCGGGTGCTGTAGTGTGGCTGCCCACTGCTCTGTGTGTGTGTGTGTGTGTGTGTGCACTGCTTCAGATGGGTTAAATGCAGAGGATGAATCTCACTGTGCTTGAAGTGTGCATGTGTCAAATAAAGCTTTCTTTCTTTCTACTGCACAGATTCTGGTTCCAAGCTTGACAACATGGTGGAGGATCTAAGACGTAGAACTCACAGAAAGGACTCACAGTGCTGCCACTTCTGCCATTTCCCAGTGTTTTTCCCAGGGACATAAAACAGTGGTTTAGGCCACGCCCACTCCCACTGCACCGTGGCCTTTGACTGTGACATGGTTGTTGGTGCCAGATGGGCTGGTGTGAGTATTTAAGTAATTGCTGCACACCTGGGATTTTCATGCACAGCAGTCGATAGAGATTACTCAGAATGGCGCAGAGGGAAAACATCGGGCAGTTCAGTGGATGGAAAAGCCTTGTTAATGAGAGAGTTCAGAGACTGGGAAGATCTGTCAGGAAGGCTACAGTAACCCGAATAACCTCTCGTTGCAACCATGGTGA
The DNA here is from genome assembly GCF_027579695.1 of Neoarius graeffei. Lineage (NCBI taxonomy): Eukaryota > Metazoa > Chordata > Actinopteri > Siluriformes > Ariidae > Neoarius > Neoarius graeffei. Next base: position 51,129,778 of record NC_083588.1, on the reverse strand, counting down.
GCAGAAAAGCATTGCAGAATGCTGCATTCTGCATGCACAATGTTTCAAACCTTCGGACAGATGGACTACAAGACTAGAAAAACTCATCAGGTTCCACAGACAAGTTGATGTTTGGTTACCAACAACCAAATTCTGATGTGTGATGTGAATATGAACTGAAGCTCTTGGCCTGTTGAGCACGGCAGTCTGATTAGCTTTTAGTGTACATTTCAGATGGACAGTACTTTGCAAAAGTCTTGCAAAGAAGACGCCTTTATTTGTCACATGTACACTCAAGCACAGTGAAATTCCTCCAGGGTTTCCCATACATAGACCATTGTGTGGCGCAGCGCCACACAATGGATTCCTATCGCCACACAATCAGACTTGCGATTTTGAAAAAAAAAATCCGTTGCGTATCGTTCCGTTCATTCATAGTGCTCTTTCTTCTCGTTCACGCGCGCGCGCACACCCACACACAGAGAGAGACGGAGAGGCGTGTCCACAGGCCTGCCGGTGCGCATATACCCGGACTGCAAGTAGGCCTGTTCGGCTAATTAAAAATAACGCAGCCTTCCCGATTAGCCTTCCGACCCCTTATTTTAAAAGGTAGCCTATGTCGTGCTCGTGATGAGCTTTATCATAGCCTTCTTGGCTTACAGGAAACGGACACCCCTGAGTCAGGCTAGAAGCCAATTTTGAGGCATACAGTAGCAGCCTGACGCGAGGAACCGGCCTTATTGCATTATCCCGTTTATCCCGCTTCAGCAATGACTTCCCTTACGATAGGGCACTGGAGTTTTTTTTCAGGAAGCCACAAATGTTCTGATAGGGCATGCAGGCTTTGCACCATTTAGGGTAATGCTTTTTCATTATTGTTAGTTGCCTTGGTGTTACCTTAAGTGGTTTCTTACATCTAATTATGATATTTTATTTTATTATTATTTTGTTACATTATACTATTTATTTCATTTTAGTATTGGTTGAGGTAAGTGTTGAGTTCAATATTTAAAATACAAACCTCCAGCTTGTTTTTTGCAATTTATTCCTTGAATGTCAACTAAAGAATGATTGAAAGATTACCACCAAAAAGGCAAAAAACTAAGGTAAAAACCAGAAATGCACCGATTGACCGGCTGCCGATCGGAATCGGTCGATTTTCACGTGATCGGCCATGACCAGCGACCGGCCGGTCAAAATTAAAATATGCCGATTTTCTGCCGATCAAACAGCTTGAACATGCTTTCTAGTGCGATTGTGTTGAGCTTGCACAGAATAGTGTCAGTCCTGCGCGCCTAACGAGCTCCGGCGCGCACGCCGTTAACAAAAAAAAATAAATTTCACTATATTTGGATATCCAAATATAGTGAATTTTTTTGTGCCAGATATTGGATGTGAAAAGAAGAAAATGTTTGTGTTTGTGTGAATTTCCCATTACAGGAATTAATACGTTAGCCTATTACCAAACATCTAGTTAGATTTGTACAAAGAGAGAAAGAGAGAGAGAGAGAGAGAGAGAGAAATGTCTTTTTGTTTGTTTTACAACCTTGGTTGCACTTGATTCCATTGGAAATTACTCTACAAATACACATTTGACAAAGATGATAGAATGGCTATGGTATGACTGGAAATTATTTTTGTATTTTGATACTGAATGAAGAAATGGGTTGTTCTATAAGGCATAAGTTTTCAGATCTAAATAGGCTTATGAAAGTGTGTTCCATAGCAGTAGGCAAATAATATATGAGGGGGAAGTTGGTTTTGTGCCAGATATTGGATGGGAAAAGAAAAAATGTTTGTGTGAATACCAAACATGAAGAAAGATTTTACAAAGAACAATGTCTTTTTGTTTGTTTTCAACCTTTGAGGTGTTGAAAATTTATTACTGAAAATCTTGCAGAATGTTCTATTAAAGAAAAGATAAAAAGAAAATAGTCTTTGTGTGTGCTGTGAAGTGGTTTGAAAAAATGAAATCGGTATCGGCAGGTCACACTCCATGGAAAATTGGAAATCGGAATCGGCGCATCTCTAGTAAAAACTAAACTTTAACTTCAATTTTGGTGAGTAATTTTCATAACTTTAAAAGACAGGTTTTCTACCAACATCAAGCCCAGCAAACTAATGGCCTGCCCTGTAATGTAAAGTTGGGTCAAGGAATGAAACCAGGCAGGGTTCTGGTAAAAATTGTTTTAGCTGTCTTCTCTTAAAGAACTTAAAAGAATTTAGATTGAACTGAATAATCTCAAATGCTTCTTGTAGCTTTAAAATAGTCCCAGCAGGTGACTCTGAAGAAAAATATTGTGTGTTTGAACACCGCCCGCTGTAAACACTTTGCATACACCCCAATGACCGACTCCACAGACCGCCACGACACCACCGTGCACGATTCCCTCATTGGCACAGTGGAGCACCACAAATTGCTACCTGATCTGTGGGAAACACTGTCCTTCTCTGCATTTAACCCATCTGAAGCAGTGAACACACACACACACACACACACACACAGAGCAGTGAGCAGCTATGCTACAGTGCCCGGGGAGCAGTTGGGGGTTAGGTGCCTTGCTCAAGGGCACTTCAGCCATGATACAGAGGGAGGCGAAAGTGCTATTCATTTACTCAACTTTTTCCTTCTGGTCCTGGGAATCAAACCGGCAACCCTTTAGTACCATGACTGCTCCGTGGCTGTAAAGAAGTATTGTAAAGTAAAGATGACTTCTTTACATCTTTCTATTTAAAAGAAATCTCATCTCATCTCATTATCTCTAGCTGCTTTATCCTGTTCTACAGGGTCGCAGGCAAGCTGGAGCCTATCCCAGCTGACTACGGGCGAAAGGCGGGGTACACCCTGGACAAGTCGCCAGGTCATCACAGGGCTGACACATAGACGCAGACAACCATTCACACTCACATTCACACCTACGGTCAATTTAGAGCCACCAGTTAACCTAACCTGCATGTCTTTGGACTGTGGGGGAAAACAGGAGCACCTGGAGGAAACCCACGCAGACACGGGGAGAACATGCAAACTCCGCACAGAAAGGCCCTCGCCGGCCACGGGGCTCGAACCCGGACCTTCTTGCTGTGAGGTGACAGCGCTAACCACTACACCACCGTGCCGCCCCAGGGTGAGTGATATATTTACAAAAGAAATTTGTTCTGGTATAAGTAACTAACAACATCTTGGCTTACCAATGCCTGTGTGGCGGCCCTTTCTTCGAGCCAGGGTGTTCTTGCGACAGCGGGCATGGGAGTGAACTGTTACAGGCTTTTTAATGATCAGCCCATCCTTCACCAGCTTACGAATCTGTTGCCCTGAAAAAACAGCCATGCAGACTGAAGGTTAAGATGTAACAACATGCAGCAACTGGCTGTGATGATCTCAAGCCACTTTGGATTTAGTGGATTCATCTTCTTCTTCTCCCTTGTCCACCACTATTGCCAGGTCAGAGTCCATGTGGACCCTACTGATCCACAATGGAGCATAGTTTTATGCCGGGTACCCTTCCTGCCGCAACCTTCCCATTTCCAGGCTTGGAAAACAACCATTCACACTTATGGGCAATTTAGAGTAGCCAGTTAACCTAACTGCATGTCTTTGCACCAGGCTTGTAGTACTCAAGTCCAACTCGTGTTCTAATTTTAAGGACTCGTGACTTGACTTGGACTTGAGCGCTAATGACTCGGACTTGGACTCGGACTCGTGCATTAACTGCATTCGGACTTGTAAATTGGAGCTGAGATTTTTTTCTTTATTTTTTGGAACATGCCATAATAATTTGGCATACGATATTTATAATTTATATCTACATTAATTTGTATACTAGTTTCATGCAAGAGAATGCACATTCACCTGTTCATACGTCATGTTCAGGAACAAACTAACATCAATTACGTTAAAATGCCTGGAGAGAAGCACCTACTGTAGGATTGTCCGCTTTGCTTATACAGACTTCTCGTGCAGTGGGAAAAAAATGCACTGCTATGTGTTCTATATGTAGAAGAACTATCGAGGAGATGACGGGGACGACCTCGAACTTCAATCGTCATTTGGTAAGACTCCACCCAGAGAAGGAAGTGACACGCTATGTTCATTGCTCTGTTGATAGTGGGGCTTGCTTGCTGAGCGATGAACTAGCTAGTGTTAACCCTCTCTCATGATATTTGTCCTGTTGATAGCAGGGCTTGTGTTGGACTCGACTCAGATCAGTAGAGGACTCGACTCAGACTCGAAATTTTCTGTAATGACTTGGACTTGACTCAGACTTAAACACCAGGGACTCGACACTGGGCTCAGACTCAAGGTTTAGTGACTCGACTACAACACTGTTTTGGACTGCGGGAGAAACCGGAACACTCGGAGGAAACCCACGGGGAGAACATGCAAACTCCACACAGAAAGGTCTTCACCGGCCGCAAACCCAGGATCTTCTTGCTGTGAGGCTACAGTGCTAACCACTATGCCACCGTCCCGCCCCGCATACAAAACCCAGAAGCCTTATCTATCTATCTATCTATCTATCTATCTATCTATCTATCTATTACTCGTGAAAATCAGAGATTTTTTCAGGTATGTTGATCTGTGTGTTTGTTTGTTTGTTTGTTTGTTTGTTTGTTTGTTTGTTTGTTTGTTTGTTGGTGCTCTAGCGTCGTCATTTCTTGACCAATCTTCACCAAAATGCACAGGACAACTCACTAGGGTCACACAAAAACATCCTTAGTTTTTGGTGGGCCAAGGTCAAAGGTCAAGGTCACCAAGGTCAAATCTTGTAAAAACACCTAATCGGCCATAACTTCCATTTCTTTGTGATTTTCGCAAGACATTTCATCTCTATCTATCTATCTATCTATCTATCTATCTATCTATTACTCGTGAAAATCAGAGATTTTTTCAGGTATGCTGATCTGTCTGTTTGTCCGTTTGTCCGTTTGTTTGTTTGTTTGTTTGTTTGTTGGTGCTCTAGCGTCGTCATTTCTTGACCAATCTTCACCAAAATGCACAGGACAACTCACTAGGGTCACACAAAGACATCCTTAGTTTTTGGTGGGTCAAGGTCAAAGGTCAGGGTCACCAAGGTCAAATCTTGTAAAAACACCTAATCGGCCATAACTTCCATTTCTTTGTGATTTTCGCAAGACATTTCATATCTATCTATCTATCTATCTATCTATCTATCTATCTATTACTCGTGAAAATCAGAGATTTTTTCAGGTATGTTGATCTGTCTGTTTGTGCATTTGTTTGTGCATTTGTTTGTTTGTTTGTTTGTTGGTGCTCTAGCGCCGTCATTTCTTGACCAAGCTTCACCAAAATGCACAGGACAACTCACTAGGGTCACACAAAGACATCCTTAGTTTTTGGTTGGTCAAGGTCAAAGGTCAAGGTCACCAAGGTCAAATCTTGTAAAAACACCTAATCGGCCATAACTTCCATTTCTTTGTGATTTTCGCAAGACTTTTCATCTATCTATCTATCTATCTATCTATCTATCTATCTATCTATCTATTACTCATGAAAATCAGAGATTTTTTCAGGTATGCTGATCTGTCTGTTTGTCCGTTTGTCCGTTTGTTTGTTTGTTTGTTGGTGCTCTAGCGTCGTCATTTCTTGACCAATCTTCACCAAAATGCACAGGACAACTCACTAGGGTCACACAAAGACATCCTTAGTTTTTGGTGGGCCAAGGTCAAAGGTCAAGGTCACCAAGGTCAAATCTTGTAAAAACACCTAATCGGCCATAACTTCCATTTCTTTGTGATTTTCGCAAGACATTTCATCTCTATCTATCTATCTATCTATCTATCTATCTATGTCACAAGATTTGTCCAAAAATAGGTTGCCTACTTTTGTACAGTACAGCATATAATATCAGTATATTTTTATGAATCCAGTAACCGGTTTCAGAGCGAGCGTTCTCACTATCGATGCCCCACAGTGTGTGCTGTATATAAGGATGTGGAGAAGTGTATCGGTTCCAGCTCACCGCTCCGAAAACGCGTCTGATTGATTGACAGGCGGAGAAAGGACGGGGCGTGGCCACTCCGCCTAACAACGGCAGCAGGCTCGAGCTCAGTGAGTGAGTGTACTGACCGCGCGCGCAGGAAGAGTGATCCGGTCGCTATAGTAACCTCAGACGGTGTAGCGGTTTAACCTGAAACAAACATGTTTTGACAATGAACGGCTTGAAAAAGACCCCGTAGAGCAGAGTCAGTGAAACACTACACACCGTTCCTGAGGCTGAAATCAATGGTACAGAAAGGGATGTCCAGGACGCCTTCCACCTCGACACAGGAAATCCAGATGGACATGTTTGACCACCACGGCTCGCACGCGCAGGTAAGGCTGAAGAAAACAGGACACAAAACACTACACACCTGCTGCAGGGACACAAACAAACAAACCTCAGCTGTTTAGGTTTTAAATAGGGCTCAAACCAATATTCATGCCATTCGGGATTATTATCTCGGTATTCTCAGTCACTATCGCCTGGGTTTGTTTGTTTAGCAGAAAATAATCTAGTTTTCTTCCCTATAGTATTATATGAATAGCAACTCTATTTTAGCTAAAGTAAAGCACAGTAAATAAATATAAATATGCTTAAAATAGGATTGTACTATTTCAAATCCTAGTTAGAGAGTTTTCCCATCATTTCTTTTCTCATTTTCAGCTTCCTGTTGCATAACCCATTATATAAACATGTTTTAGGCTATTTTCATTGACTCAGTATGTTTTTTTTTCCAGTTTACACTGTTTTATTTCCTTTTAACTCTCTCTCTCTCTCTAGTCGTCTATTTTCATGCAGGTTTATATTCCCAAACCTCACAGTCTAAGCTTTACACTGAGTATTATTATTATTATATGAATCTTGCCATTCTGCATTTCCTTTCCAAATTCTCCACTTTTTCAGGCTGTAATAGTCATTTAGAGATGCTGATGGCGTCCGAGACAGAGCAATGATGTCATTCATTATTCCGGCTTCATTATAACCACGCCCACGTGCACCGGAAAGCGTAGTTGCGCGCACACACACACACACACACTTGAACAAATCCAGCCCAGGACTTGAGCCCACAGCATCCCAAATCTGACTTTCTGGCATACACTATCAGAAACAGAGTCCATTTCTGTCCCCCAGTCTACACTAATGTACCCTCTAGAGATCATTATTGGACCTCAGGGTAACTGTGTGTACATTTTAGGGACAAAAAGGTACATATACTGTATGTTCCCAAGCAGTATACAAAGGGTACAAATAAGTACCTTTGTGGGTACTGCGACAGTGACAAACGACAATCATACAGTCCTTCCTTATAAAAATATACTAATATATCCTTCGTAATAGGCGGCACGGTGGTGTAGTGGTTAGCGCTGTCGCCTCACAGCAAGAAGGTCCTGGGTTCGAGCCCCGTGGCCGGCGAGGGCCTTTCTGTGTGGAGTTTGCATGTTCTCCCCGTGTCCACGTGGGTTTCCTCCGGGTGCTCCGGTTTCCCCCACAGTCCAAAGACATGCAGGTTAGGTTAACTGGTGACTCTAAATTGACCGTAGGTGTGAATGTGAGTGTGAATGGTTGTCTGTGTCTATGTGTCAGCCCTGTGATGACCTGGCGACTTGTCCAGGGTGTACCCCGCCTTTCGCCCGTAGTCAGCTGGGATAGGCTTCAGCTTGCCTGCGACCCTGTAGAACAGGATAAAGCGGCTACAGATAATGAGCCGTCTCCATCAATTTCAATCTCCATTGATGTATTCAATATAATAAGCCGATCGAATGATTTGGATCAATTATTATTTTGTGTTATTTTTAATTAACGTGTAATAAATTAATATGTGAGCAAGCTGATTAGCCTGTAACTCCTCACAGCTTTGTGACGTATTGATCAGAGGCTGTCAAATCGAATCGTATTGATCAGTTTTGATCTGTCTGTACTCAAGGAGGTTGAATTGATAAAATATGATCTAGGAATGTAGGCCTCTGCCGCCCAGGAGATTCTACCTCACGGATATTTGGGAGCAACAGTCACTGACTCAGACACGACTGCTCAGAGATGTTTCTTAGTTTATTGTAGGACAAACATGAGTATATATTTACATTCAGGAGCGTGTTGTGACTGTGTGATTGGATGATGATGATTTAAGAAGCCGAGTTGTCTGTGTGTGATAGAGTGATGAAGCATGACATCACTGGTCAGGATAAACTTATGGAAACAAAGAGCAGACGTGCGAGCGAAGATACTGTAAATCTCAAGTTGCAATCAAGCCAGCCTGGACCAGCTTCAAGCATGCCACACAGATATCTCTATCATGTGTATATATGTTATTTACGAGCTGGGAGGTCCGTGTCGTGAAATACCGTGACCGAGGTCTTGAAAGTACTAAGCGAGGCCCTCTGGGCTGAGGTCAGTATTCAAGGCCGAGGTCACGGTATTTCACCATACGGCCCGACCTTAAGCTGGTAAATAATATATTTATTTTTTTCTTTACCAAATTCTAACAGAAAACGAGAGCGCCTGAAAGAGAAAACTGAGCTGAGCCGCCATTTTGAATCCTCATTCACGGCTGTAATGCAAATTGCTTCCTCCTCAGTATACAAGTGCACTTCCATGGCAGGGAAAAACTACATTTTGCCTCCTATGTAGTCCCCTATTTATACAAATAGGAGTCATTCAGGATTCAGCCATGTTTTTGCTCGGCGTTAGCAAGTTAGAGGTTTTTAGCTTTCTCCTGAAATGTTTTCTTTTATTTCTTCTTCCTCAGGGTAGTAAAACTCGCTTTCGCTGTGAAGACTGTCGTTATCGCGATCTATGCTGTAAAATTGATGCTATTATACTGAGAAATGCTGGCAAAAATTTATAAGATTTTTGATAATCTTATAAATAAATCTTATAAAAAAAGATAAATGTTGACAAAAAATTCTACTGTTTGTTGTTGTTGTGAACTAGCGAGTCGCCAGAGGTCCGTAACCGGGGTCTGTAACCGGGGTCCGTATCGTAGGATAATGAGCCGCTCGCCAGCCAATCAGAGCGCAGGATTTGATGGAAACCGGACCGCGAAAAAAATAAATAGATGATATTACACAGTGGAGCGAAGATATGAAGTTTATCTTCGAATGGTGAACGTATATTTCACGAGTTAGTGAAGCGAACGAGTGAAATATTTTTCAACACCAGAAGATAAACTTCATGTCTTCGCACCACTGTGTAATATTTTTTTTATTATATGGACACGTCCACACACAAAAAATACGCAAGTTAATCAAAATAATTAAATTTTGAACCGGTTTGCCATTTTGACAACGCCGAGTGACGTCATCGGAGTGAAATGTCAGTGATTATTATACATACAGGACACTTTTATCGATGGAATAAAAGCATGTGTTCTATTCCCTTCCAGCGGGTTCCGTTCATTTGGTTCGATAGCATGCAATATTGCGAGCATATCGCTTATCCTACGGGTATTACGTCACTTTACCCAATGGAGAATGAGTGTTGAATATGGTTTACATATGTTTGCATGGTTGTCAAGACAACATGACGTTGCACGTCGGAGATGTATGTAAAACGTCCGTGCTAGCGAGTGAGTGGGACAATTTGTAAACAAACATGGCCGCCAGGTTTGCTTCGTTAAATGCAGAAGATTTTGAGAGAATTTTGAAAGAGAAAGATGCATTGAACACCTGAAAGGAATGTATAATAATAATAATAGGCGGCACGGTGGTGTAGTGGTTAGCGCTGTCGCCTCACAGCAAGAAGGTCCTGGGTTCGAGCCCCGTGGCCGGCGAGGGCCTTTCTGTGTGGAGTTTGCATGTTCTCCCCGTGTCCGCGTGGGTTTCCTCCGGGTGCTCCGGTTTCCCCCACAGTCCAAAGACATGCAGGTTAGGTTAACTGGTGACTCTAAATTGACCGTAGGTGTGAATGTGAGTGTGAATGGTTGTCTGTGTCTATGCGTCAGCCCTGTGATGACCTGGCGACTTGTCCAGGGTGTACCCCGCCTTTCGCCCGTAGTCAGCTGGGATAGGCTCCAGCTTGCCTGCGACCCTGTAGAAGGATAAAGCGGCTAGAGATAATGAGATGAGATAATAATAATAATATTGGCTGGCTTTTTTAAATAATATATCAGATGTATTCCATTCAGCTACCATGATACTGAATGAGTCGAAGATGAGTTCAGTATCATGCTAGCTGAATGGAATATATCTGATATACGTACCACACAAAAAAGCCAGCCAATATTATTTAAATATGTCACTCAGAGGGCGGCACGGTGATGTAGTGGTTAGCGCTGTCGCCTCACAGCAAGAAGGTCCGGGTTCGAGCCCCGTGGCCGGTGAGGGCCTTTCTGTGTGGAGTTTGCATGTTCTCCCTGTGTCCCCGTGGGTTTCCTCCGGGTGCTCCGGTTTCCCCCACAGTCCAAAGACATGCAGGTTAGGTTAACTGGTGGCTCTAAATTGAGCGTAGGTGTGAATGTGAGTGTGAATGGTTGTCTGTGTCTATGTGTCAGCCCTGTGATGACCTGGCGACTTGTCCAGGGTGTACCCCGCCTTTCGCCCGTAGTCAGCTGGGATAGGCTCCAGCTTGCCTGCGACCCTGTAGAACAGGATAAAGCGACTAGAGACAATGAGATGAGATAATGAGATGAGATGTCACTCAGATCCGTGATGTATTTCGTATGAAAAATATGCGTTTTTCAACATGAGAAGATAAACTTCATATCTTCAAGCCAACATGCGATTTTCTTTGTATTATATCGACACATTCACAAACAAAAGCTACGCAAGTTAATCAAAACAATTCATTGATTTCCTCACGAGTGAAGATATTGGAAAATATGTTCCTCAATGGGCGGCACAGTGGTGTAGTGGTTAGCACTGTCGCCTCACAGCAAGAAGGTCCTGGGTTCGAGCCCCATAGCCAACGAGAGCCTGTGGAGTTTGCATGTTCTCCCTGTGTCCGCATGGGTTTCCTCCGGGTGCTTCGGTTTTCCCCGCAGTCCAAAGACATGCAGGTTAGGTTAACTGGTGGCTCTAAATTGAGCGTAGGTGTGAATGTGAGTGTGAATGGTTGTCTGTGTCTATGTGTCAGCCCTGTGATGACCTGGCGACTTGTCCAGGGTGTACCCCGCCTTTCGCCCGTAGTCAGCTGGGATAGGCTCCAGCTTGCCTGCGACCCTGTAGAACAGGATAAAGCGACTAGAGACAATGAGATGAGATAATGAGATGAGATGTCACTCAGATCCGTGATGTATTTCGTATGAAAAATATGCGTTTTTCAACATGAGAAGATAAACTTCATATCTTCAAGCCAACATGCGATTTTCTTTGTATTATATCGACACATTCACAAACAAAAGCTACGCAAGTTAATCAAAACAATTCATTGATTTCCTCACGAGTGAAGATATTGGAAAATATGTTCCTCAATGGGCGGCACAGTGGTGTAGTGGTTAGCACTGTCGCCTCACAGCAAGAAGGTCCTGGGTTCGAGCCCCATAGCCAACGAGAGCCTGTGGAGTTTGCATGTTCTCCCTGTGTCCGCATGGGTTTCCTCCGGGTGCTTCGGTTTTCCCCGCAGTCCAAAGACATGCAGGTTAGGTTAACTGGTGACTCTAAATTGACCGTAGGTGTGAATGTGAGTGTGAATGGTTGTCTGTGTCTATGTGTCAGCCCTGTGATGACCTGGCGACTTGTCCAGGGTGTACCCCACCTTTCGCCCGTAGTCAGCTGGGATAGGCTCCAGCTTGCCTGCGACCCTGTAGAACAGGATAAGCGGCTACTGATAATGATGGATGGATGTTCCTCAATGTAGCATAGGATGTAGTTCATATGAAAAATATGAGTGGTGTATTTCCCAGTGAAACACTCATGTCTTTGTAATATCATATCATAGCATATCCAGTGGTGTCGTCTGAATCTGATTGCTGCCTAAAAAATTGAAATTGTGTTGTGTCATGTGGAAATCTGAGGTTTACACTCGTCAAGGCAGTAACCTAGAGACGAACGGCTGAGGTTAGAATGATTTTTTCCAGTCGGCACAATTTATAACAAATACATTTTCTCTTTTCGCTGCCTCATATATTTTACATCAGTATTTTATTGGTAGAAATGACTAACACGCTGACACAACTTCAAACAAATTATTTTTTTTTTCTTCTTATCACTCACTGAGATTTTTTGTCGGCGAGATAAACACACCGGGATGCATACAAGCGCAAGCGATTTCATTTACAGAAAATCCGACAGTCCAAAATTCACAGCTGCGGTTGAAAAACAACGAGTTTAAAAGTATCATGAGGCTAATGGAGAGATCCAAAGGCATAAATGAGAAAAACACAGCAGAACAAAAGGTCAATGATGAATAAGGACCAAATGGAAGAAAGGCTAATTCACTCCAACAGTGTTTCTGAAGAATTGTATTTGCACATCTTTGGAGAAGATATACTTCCATTTAAACCATCATTTGTGAACATCGATCCACACCAGCTCCGCGAGACACATGACTCACGCACATAAACCACGACTCCAGCTGCATTTTTGTTCGTTGTGCCTGTTATTTTTCATTTGCACATCAGTGAAGCATGATCCCATAGCGATTCATTCACTTTCTCGGTGTTTTATTTATTATTGAAATAAATAAATAATAACTTCATCTACAACAACGTTTTGATTTGTGCGGATTATAAATGCGGAACAGGGTGTTTGTACAGTAATGACTGAATACTTGTGACTCTAAAATGGCAAACCAGAATAAACATAATGATTCTGTCCATATTCACTGGATATGAGCAATCGTGCGCTCTGATTGGCTACTCTACTCCTAAGCTACCAGCTCATATACTGTGAGGAGAGAAAAACAAAATGGCGGAGCATGTTGCTAAACTGACCAAGGACGAAATAAAAACTTTACTCGAAAATAAAATCCAAAAAAAATTTTTTTAAAAGCAACAAAATATGGAATAAAAGTATTTGATGGTAAGAATGTATCTTTTTTTTAAGAATTATTATTATCGCATTTTTCACAAATCACTACTGTCATGTCGTCGGTTTGTTTATGTTCTAAGCGGAAATGATTTTGTCTGACTTTTTTTTTTAAAAGATATTTTTGGGGGCTTTTTGCACCTTTATCGGATAGGACAGTGTAGAGACAGGAAATAAGCGGGAGAGAGAAACGGGGAGGGATCGGGAAATTACCTCGGGCCGGAATCGAACCCGGGTCCCCAGATTTATGGTATGGCGCCTTATCCACCTGAGCTATGATGCCCCCTGTCTGACATTTTGTCTAAAGTTTATTTATCGAATTTGCAAAAAATAAAAATGCTCCGTTTCTCAAAATCCAGTGAATGTGGATAGAATAAAACAGTTATTCCAGTCAATCTCGTCATACACGGATTATAGCCAGAGGTGGACAGTAACGAAGTACATTAAAAAAAAATTTAACATTTTTTATTTTTCAAGAATTATTATTTTAGTACTTTTCACAAATTGCTACTGTCATTTCGTCGATTTTGTCGGACATTTTGTATAAAGTTTTTATTGATCGAATTTGCAAAAAAAAAAAAATGCTCTGTTTCTCAAAATCCAGTCAGAAATAATAAAACGGTTATTCCACTCAATCTCGTCGTCCATGGCTTATAGCCAACTCGGTGCTACGCGCCTCGTCAGCTGTTAGCTCATGTACGACTCGATTTCATGGAATAACTGTTAAATATTTCACACAATAAACATAAATGTGTTTGTTCGCCAACTTATGATTCACATCACAGATTCAACAATGCAGATGTATTTTTGAGCACAATGTATCACAAACAGGAGTAAAAATATGTTTAATAGTTATAGCTGATATGTTTATAGATTCCGTGGATGGTTTTGTTTTTTTTCATGTATAGAATTTATTTTTTTTCTTTTTTGCTCAGTAGTGTGGGATAGTATGGGCTGACAACGTACAAGTGTGTCTATTTCTTGACTAATTCTCTTCTCTGTGATGGCAGTAAATTCACTGTGCTGTTATTTTGATAGTTACCGTGTATCAAATTTCCTGATTACAGTGGTGCTTGAAAGTTTGTGAACCCTTTAGAATTCTCTATATTTCTGCACAAATATGACCTAAAACATCATCAGATTTTCACACAAGTCCTAAAAGTAGATAAAGAGAACCCAGTTAAACAAATGAGACAAAAATAGTATACTTGGTCATTTATTTATTGAGGAAAATGATCCAATATTACATATCTTTGAGTGGCAAAAGTATGTGAACCTCTAGGATTAGCAGTTAATTTGAAGGTGAAATTCGAGTCAGGTGTTTTCAATCAATGGGATGACAATCAGGTGTGAGTGGGCACCCTGTTTTATTTAAAGAACAGGGATCTATCAAAGGCGGCACGGTGGTGTAGTGGTTAGCGCTGTCGCCTCACAGCAAGAAGGTCCGGGTTCGAGCCCCGTGGCCGGCGAGGGCCTTTCTGTGTGGAGTTTGCATGTTCTCCCCGGTCCGCATGGGTTTCCTCCGGGTGCTCCGGTTTCCCCCACAGTCCAAAGACATGCAGGTTAGGTTAACTGGTGACTCTAAATTGACCGTAGGTGTGAATGTGAGTGTGAATGGTTGTCTGTGTCTATGTGTCAGCCCTGTGATGACCTGGCGACTTGTCCAGGGTGTACCCCGCCTTTCGCCCGTAGTCAGCTGGGATAGGCTCCAGCTTGCCTGCGACCCTGTAGAACAGGATAAAGCGGCTACAGATAATGAGATGAGATGAGATATACGCAGGATACATCTTGTACCCCTGGATCCTGCAACTGATAATTCCATCTCCAGTCTCACTGGTTTGTTTCTGCAGTGCTTCTTCAGGAACAACTAGCAAGGTTTCCTGGTTCAAGCATTCTACCTGACCATTTGTCTGTTCGTGATACCCTGAGAAAAGGCTTGCACTGATGTTGAAATGTTTGTTCAGGCTTTCCCAACATGCGGAGTGAACTGTACTCCCCTATCTGAAACATCGTCTTTTCGTGCAGAAAAACCACACCGAAAATAGCTTCTGCTGTTACCAGGGCCAGAGGGAGTTTGGGTAGAGGCATGAGATAACAAGCCTTCGGAAAAGCAATGGTGACAAAAATAGTTTGGAATCCTCTGGATACGGGCAGTGAAATAATTAAATCCTTTTGCAATGTGTGATCAAGGGTGGTGAGGGACGGATAAGGGCTGGAGTCAAACTGGAGGCAGATCCCAGGATGATCCTGGACGTTCTGGACAAGCGTGCATGCTGTGTGACATCCAATGAGTTGTTCACACGTAGGCCAATCATGAGCGCATGCCACTGTTTGAGACGTGGATGGGCAGATGTACACCAAACCAACAGCAACGCCTCCTTTATAACGTCCTCCATCACTTGAGTTTTCGGCGGCATGGTGGTGTCATGGTTAGCACTGCTGCCTCACAGCAAGAAGGTCCTGGGTCAGAGCCCAGTGGCCGATGGAGGCCTTCCTGTGTGGAGTTTGCATGTTCTCCCCGTGTCTGCATGGGTTTGCTCCGGTTTCCCCCAAAGACATGCAGGTTAGGCTAATTGGTGGCTCTAAATTGACCGTAGGTGTGAATGTGAGTGTGAATGGTTGTTTGTCTCTGTTACCCCTTTTCCACCAAATCAGTTCCAGGGCTGGTTCGGAGCCAGTGCTGGTGCTGATTCACAACTCGTTCAACTTGCGAGCCAGCTGAGAACCAGTTTGCTTTTCCATCGCTCGCGGTGCCACGTCATTACGTCGCTGTATACGTCAGTTACGTCGCTACGTTTGCTTAAACCTTGGCGTGAATATCGAAGCAAAAACAACATGGAAGAAGCAGCAGCAGCAGCAGCAACAACAACAATAATAATAATAATGGATGACTTTGCGTTTGTACAGCTGCGGCTTCTCACCGCTTAAAAACGGCGATCTTTCGCGGTCTTGTTATTGTTGTTGGTCTTAACAACTCCGCCCCCCGCTGACGTAAGCGGTTCTTTCCTCTGGCCCAGAGAGAGTTGGTGCTAGCCTGGAACCGGTTTTTCTGGCCCCAGAGCCAGTTCTTTGTCAGTGGAAACAGAAAACCCGGTTCCAAACTAAACACTGGCCCCGAACCAGCCCTGGAACTGCTTTGGTGGAAAAGGGGCATGAGTCAGCCCTGCGATGACCTGGCGATTTGTCCAGGGTATACATAGTCAGCTGGGATAGGCTCCAGCTTGCCTGCACAGGATAAGCGGTGGAACTGAGTTTTCGTGAATGCGGATAAGCTCAGCTATCTGTAATGCTCTCGGACCAAAGTAGATTTGAAAATTCCCATGGCTGTACGTTCTCTCATGCCACTCCACTCGTACCATTACAGGTGCACTGATTTCTGAAGGTATGAATAACTGAAAAATTTCACCAAGTCAGTGATGTACCAGAAGAGACACTTGTGCAAGCAAGAAAATCAAGCAACTTGTTCTTATTGTTCTGCTTTCTATATCTTCAGGACTGTTCCTCTAATTAGTTCTCTGACGATCCTGTTTTCAGTACATAAGCTCATATTTCAGTGATGTCCCTGATCCTTATATCCATATTCATGCCTCGAATGTTATCTAATGCGGTGTGTGTTTTGAGAGGTGCTCCATCTGAATCATTTCTATACATAGATGTGAGGAGGAGGTGGTAGAAACTATAAAGCTGCTTGTGCTAACGTGTACGTGCTCTAGTGCAAGCGTGTATGCTCGTGTGTTAGTGAGTGTGTAGTGAAGTAGGTTGGATTCGGTGTGTGTGTGCGCCGTGCGATTGCCAGTATTAGAACATCGATGGGCTTGGGGTCGTCAGAAGAACCATGACGAGAAATATGATGGTGGATTAAACAGAAGTGCTCTTAAGATTGGATGAGCCATCAAATAAAAATCGAGAAAACGGGATACTGTGTGTGTTTTCTGTACCCGTTCCTGTCTTCCTTTCACATCTTTCGACCGTACGGAGAAATGTGTGAATTGTGTGACTGCAGCATCTTGCCGTATGAGAGTCGGAACATTTTACACGAATCTAAAGGAGCACAGTTTACTGTAATAGAATTATATGCAGGATTCATCCTCTTTTCTTCTCTTCTCCTCTCTATCTATCCGTGTCCTCTCCTCTCCTTGCTCCTGGTCTCATTTTCAATTTGTTTAGCCTCTTCTCCTCTTATCACCTCTCCTCTCCTCTCCTCCTGTACCCTTAGCTCATCTGGCTGAAAGGCCGATGAGCTGTTGCCATGGCGTGACATCCGTCGTCCACGATTCAGTTAAATCGCATCTCCTTCGTCAATTATCCACGGGTTTCCGTTCCAATCTTTTCGTTCGAAAGAACTCATCACGCCGCACCAAAACTCAGTCGTTGCTTCACAAATTTTTTGCCAACGAGTTACTAATTAGGCCAAATGAACAAATTTTCCAGGCCTCTCACTAGAATTGTATCTCCTCTCCGATTTCTCATCTGATTCCAGTTCTGGTCGATGTTTTGGGTCGACCTTCCCATGAGGAACAAAACTATTACCCCTTTTCCACCAAATCAGTTCCAGGGCTGGTTCGGGGCCAATGCTGGTGCTGGTTCACAACTCGGTCAACTTGCAAGCCAGCTGAGAACCAGTTTGCTTTTTCATAGCTCGCGGTGCTAAGGGAAGCTACGTCAGTTACGTCGCTGTATACGTCAGTTACGTCGCTGTATACGTCAGTTACGTCGCTACGTTTGCATAAACCTTGGCGCGAATATCAAAGCAAAAACAACGCGGAAGAAGCAGCAACAACAACAATAACTAGGCACTGCATCACTAATAATAATAATAATAATAATAATGGATGACTTCGCGTTTGTACAGCTGCTGCTTCTCGTCGCTTAAAAATGGCGATCTTTCGCAGTCTTGTTATTGTTGTTGGTCTTAACAACTCTGCCCCCCGCTGACGTAAGCGGTTCTTTCCTCTGGCCCAGCAGAGAGTTGGTGCTAGCCTGGAACCGGTTTTTCTGGCCCCAGAGTCAGTTCTTTGTCAGTGGAAACAGAAAACCCGGTTCCAAACTAAGCACTGGCCCCGAACCAGCCCTGGAACTGCTTTGGTGGAAAAGGGGCAATTGTGGTTCGTTTTCTTGATTTTTCCCGTTGTGAACAATTTGTTGACAACTTTGTCTATTTTCAGTTAAATCGTATCTCTTCTCTCCGTCAGTTCTCAATGGATTTCAGTTCTGATTGTTTCGTTTGAAAAAACAAGACCTTCCGTTACAAAACTTTTTTTTGCTAAAAAATAAGTAATTAGGTCAGCTTAATGAGTTTTGGGACTTCTCATTAGAATTGTATCTCTTCTTGCAGTTCTCACCCGATTTTAGTTCTGATCGGTGTTTTGGTAGATCTTCCTTTGAGGAACAAAACTTGGTCGTTTGTTTCTTGATTTTTCTGCTGTAAACAATTTGCTTACAACTTTGTTTATGCTCAGTTAAATCGTATCTCCTCTCTCCGTCAGTTCTTAATGGATTTCAGTTCTGATTGTTTGTTTTATTTGAAAGAATTAGACCTGGGGCGGCACGGTGGTGTAGTGGTTAGCGCTGTCGCCTCACAGCAAGAAGGTCCTGGGTTCGAGCCCCGGGGCCGGCGAGGGCCTTTCTGTGTGGAGTTTGCATGTTCTCCCCGTGTCCGCGTGGGTTTCCTCTGGGTGCTCCGGTTTCCCCCACAGTCCAAAGACATGCAGGTTAGGTTAACTGGTGACTCTAAATTGACCGTAAGTGTGAATGGTTGTCTGTGTCTATGTGTCAGCCCTGTGATGACCTGGCAACTTGTCCAGGGTGTACCCCGCCTTTCGCCCGTAGTCAGCTGGGATAGGCTCCAGCTTGCCTGCGACCCTGTAGAAGGATAAAGCGGCTAGAGATAATGAGATGAGAATTAGACCTTCTGCACAAAACTTGATCATTGTATTGTCAAATTTTTTGCGAACAAATGAGTCATTAGGTCAACTTCACACATTTTCTTCTGACTAGAATTGTATCTCCTCTCTCTCATTTATCATGCGAATTCAGTTCTGATCAATGTTTTGGGTCGATCTTCCATCGAGGAACAAAATTGAGTTGAAAACTTTGTTGATTTTCCTGTTGTAAACAATTCGTCGTAGAGGATTGTCCTCTCTCACATCATGTTTCAGTTCTGTCTGATGTTTTGGTACTCATGGTTGTTTTGATGGCAGGTCAGATCAGCTACTACGTCCTCGACGTTCTGGACTTTCTATTCTCTCATGTCTGCTCCTGTTCTCCTGTATCTCCTCCATCTGTGTCCTCTCCTTTCCTCTTCTTCTCCCATCTCTCCTGACCTCCTTCTGCTTCTTCTCCTCTTATCTCCTATCCTACTGTCTCCTCTCCTTTCTTCTCCTCTTTTCTCGTTCTCTCGTCTATCCTTTTGTCTGATGTCGTCTTCTGCGCTCTCTCGTCTCCTCGTCTTTTACCCGTCCTCTTCTTTTGTTTTCTGTTTTCTTCTCCTGTCACTTCTTGTCTTGTCTGTCTCTCCAGTTCACTGTGTAACTTTCAAAATAATTTCCCCATCACACTGCTTCCCACTTTCCCAGTTATCCAATTAGCCTCGGTGGGTATTTGTCAACAGGAAGTCTCTCATTGCCATAGTGACAAATCCCTCCTCCTTCCTTTGACATTTGTTTGGCCTTTTCTCCCATCTGATCTCCATGTGCAAATGCAGCACCCATCTCCATCTCCACCCATCCTGCATTAGAAACACATCACATGTAATACCATACCTCTCATAACAACTTTAGATTCCTATTTAATCAGAAATCAGCACGTTTTGCTGCAGATACGTCTCGAATACTGTTGGACGAGGTTCATCAGGGATTTGACATAGGAGCCTTCTGTATTTAGGTGTCCAAGCAGGGAAAGTGAACGTGTGTTCCGACTACAGTGTGCTTTGCTCCCACTGATTTTGCTCCTAAAAAGGAAAAATGTGACATGGGAATGTTTGAGCTTGTTCCCTCAAAGGTCTTGGAAGTGTGCACATCTGTAACGTGTTCTGGACTTGCTTAAGGGTGATTTTATGAGCAAGAGGACTTAATGGAGACGGATATAAGTTTTACATCCTAATTTAGCGATTACTGGTGTTTTATTCTGTGTCTTTGGGGTTTTTTTTACCGCTTTTTGATATAAATCCAACATGTCATTCATTCCAAGATGTGCAAAAGTGAGCCAGAAGATGTGGGAGTGTGTCAGAAGGAAGAGAAAGAACAATGGTGTAATTGTTCTATTATGAAGTGATTTGTTTGTGTGTGTGTGTGTGTACAGTATGTGTGTGAGAGAGAGAGAGAGAGAGAGAGAGAGAGACAGTACTGTCTGTTCCATGAAGGTCTTTTATTGCCACCAAACCCAATTAGCCTTTCTCAGGTCTCCATGGCGACAGAGTCTAGCATTCGCAAACGCTCCACATGGCCTCATCCAGAGCCAGCAGGTCATTGGCCACCGTTGAGGCCAATAAGATTAGGGGGTCCCACAGTGCAAAGGCAGACATGAGTAATCATGGATAATCATATCTGGACATAGAGACAGGACATGGAGGACAGACAGTGTTTTTGCGTTTGACTGTTTTTGAGTGTTTGAGTGTCGAGGAATCGGTTCTGACTTGCCCCATTTCTCTTTCTGTCTAACATTATGTCCCTCAGGGGAAGTACGCAAAGAGGAAGAGTCGCTTTAAGCGATCTGATGGCAGCACCTCGTCTGACACAACCTCAAACAGCTTTGTCCGGCAGGTAAGTCGACAGACTCTCCACACTGGATCTTGTGTGTGTGTGTGTGTGTGTGTGTGTGTGTTATTTCACAATCACACATATTGACAGTGAAGCAGCTTGGATAAACATGAGCAATCAGGTCATAAAAGAATATGAGAAACAAATCTGATTTGTGAATTGCTGAACACAACCAAGATGCACATGTGATTATGGCGTTCTGGGTGTGTGTGGGATCGTTGTGACCCATTCCCCATACCACACTCACAGATATGGGGATAGAAAAAAACCAAACACTTATCCTAGGTGTACACTTCAAACATAGAAACAGAGGTTATCGCAATTAACAGTTATTCCATGAAATTGAGTCGTATACGAGCTGCTATAAGCCATGTACAACGAGATTGAGTGGAATAACTGTTTTATCCTATCCACATTCACTGGATTTTGAGAAACGGAGCATTTTTATTTTTTGCAAATTTGATCAATAAAAACTTTATACAAAACGTCCGACAAAATAATTTCCGCTTAGAATGTAAACAAACCGGCGAAATGACCAGAGCAATTTGTGAAAAATGCGATGATAATTCTTGAAAAATTAAAAAAGGTACGTTCTTACCAGGCGGCACGGTGGTGTAGTGGTTAGCGCTGTCGCCTCACAGCAAGAAGGTCCGGGTTCGAGCCCTGTGGCCGGCGAGGGCCTTTCTGTGCGGAGTTTGCATGTTCTCCCTGTGTCCACGTGGGTTTCCTCCGGGTGCTCCGGTTTCCCCCACAGTCCAAAGACATGCAGGTTAGGTTAACTGGTGACTCTAAATTGACCGTAGGTGTGAATGTGAGTGTGAATGGTTGTCTGTGTCTATGTGTCAGCCCTGTGATGACCTGGTGACTTGTCCAGGGTGTACCCCGCCTTTTGCCCGTAGTCAGCTGGGATAGGCTCCTGCGACCCTGTAGAACAGGATAAAGCGGCTACAGATGATGAGATGAGACATTCTTACCATGAAATACTTTCCTTCCGTATTTTGTTGTGCCTTTTTTTTTTTTTTTGGGGGGGGGGGGTTGTTTTCGAGTAGTTTTTTTCTTCCTCAGTTGGTTTAGCAACGTGCTCTGCCATTCTGTTTTTCTCTACTCACGGTATATGAGCTGATAGCGTGGTAGTAGAGTAGCCAATCAGAGCACGTGATTGCTCATATCCAGTGAATGTGGATAAAATAATTAAGTTATTCCACGAAATCGAATCGTACATGAGCTAATAGCACATAGCACTGAGTCGGCTATAAGCCATGTACGACGAGATTGAGTGGAATAACTGTTTTATTCTATCCACATTCACTGGATTTTGAGAAACGGAGCATTTTTATTTTTTGCAAATTTGCTAAAGAAAAACTGTATACAAAACATCCGACAAAATAATTTACACTTAGAATGTAAACAAACTGGCGAAATGACAGGAGCAAATTGTGAAAAATGCTAAAATAATGATTCTTGAAAAAAAAAAAGATACGCTCTTACCACGAAATGCTTTCATTCCATATTTTGTTGCTTTTTTGTATTTTTGAGGTTTAGTTTTCAGGTAGAGTTTTTATTTCGTCCTCGATTGGTTCAACAGCAAGCGCCGCCATTTTGTTTTTCTCTACTCACGGTATTTGAGCTGATATCCTAGTAGTAGAGTGGCCAACCAGAGCGTGCGATTTCTAATATCCAGTGAATGTGGATAGAACATTGAACAGTTATTCCATGAAATTGAGTCGTACATGAGCTGATAGGTGACGAGGCGCCTAGCACTGAGTCAGCTATAAGCCACGTACGACGAGATTGAGTAGAATGACTGTTTCATTCTATCCACATTCACTGGATTTTGAGAAATAAAGCATTTTTATTTTTATTTTTTGCAAATGTGATCAATAAAAACTTTATACAAAACGTCCGACAAAATCATTTCCGTTTAAAATGTAAACAAACCAGCGAAATGACCGAAGCAATTTGTGAAAAATGCTAAAATAATGATTCTTGGGAAAAAAAAAAAGATCCGCTCTTACCATGAAATACTTTTATTCCATGGTTTGTTGATTTTTTGTTTTTTTTTTTTGTATTTTTGGGGTTTAGTTTTCGAGTAGCTTTTATTTTGTCCCCGGTTGGTTCAGCAACACGCTCTGCCATTTTGTTTTTCTGTACTCACGGTACATGAGCTGATATCCTAGTAGTAGAGTAGCCGATCAGAGTGCACGCTTGCTCATATCCAGTGAATGTGGACAGAATAATATTCTAATATCTCTCATTTATTAGAGCTATCGCTAAGTTATTAAAGGCTTAGAATGTAGATTGGGAACTCATAAAGTCTGTCCAGTGTTCCTAGCACGGTTATTATTCACAAGACGCTCATACTGAACACCCATTCAACACATTTAATAATGTTTGACTTTGTGGATACAGTTGTAGAAGAGCAATGATTTATAATCCCAATATCCAGTGACCTCGAATAGAATCTGGGATGGGATCCTTTTGAAGTCTGCTTGCTATCCTTATGACATTTCATTTTTCATTGCCACTGTGCCTTGCTCCTGATGTAAAGCTGCTTTGTGATCATGTCCACTGTTAAAAGTAGAGTACCGATAAAATTGATTTCGACTTTAATTCTGTTTTGTCGACAGTTATTTGTGCTAGAGAGGTCAATGGAATTATTACACCATGGTTTTAATTCATGTTTTTTTTTAATTATTATTATTATTAGTGTGGGCACTGTTAAGTTTATTTGTACGGAAGCCGAGAGAGGCCCTTCATATAATCTTTTTTTTTATTCACCTTGTTATCCGGAGATAATGACATAATTAATTCAGGATCTCGAGAAAACAACACAACTAATTCGAGATCTCGAGAAAACAACCGTTATCCCGAGATAACAACATAGTTAATTCAGGATCTCGAGAAAATAACAAGGGCGGCGCGGTGGTGTAGTGGTTAGCGCTGTCGCCTCACAGCAAGAAGGTTCTGGGTTCGAGCCCCGTGGCCAGCGAGGGCCTTTCTGTGTGGAGTTTGCATGTTCTCCCCGTGTCCACGTGGGTTTCCTCCGGTTTCTCCCACAGTCCAAAGACATGCAGGTTAGGTTAACTGGTGACTCTAAATTGACCGTAGGTGTGAATGTGAGTGTGAATGGTTGTCTGTGTCTGTGTCAGCCCTGTGATGACCTGGCGACTTGTCCAGGGTGTACCCCGCCTTTCGCCCGTAGTAAGCTGGGATAGGCTCCAGCTTGCCTGCGACCCTGTAGAACAGGATAAAGCGGCTAGAGATAACGAGATGAGATGAGAAAACAACACAACTAATTCGAGATCTCGAGAAAACAAAACAATTATTTCGAGATTTCGAGAAAACAAAACAATTATTTCATGATCTCAGCTGGATCACTGTATCTCCGTCGGTAGAGACGAAGCCAGGCCAGTCTTCTGCGGAGGTGCCGCGGACTAATTTTGAAATTATCCCTTATTAAAAGACTTAATGCAGTCTCTCCCTGTGTCAACCCCTGATCAAAATATTGCCTTATTAGGTGATCGATTATTCCAGACATTCTAATGACCAAAGTTGCGTCTATACAGAATGAGAAATAGCCCCAAAGTCAGCATATCACAAGTCTCTTGGCGCACCTGAATGAACCATTTCTCAGCTGTTTACTCGAGATCACGGAACAATTGTTTTGTTTTCTCGAGATCACGGAACAATTGTTTTGTTTTCTCGAGATCACGGAATAATTGTTTTGTTTTCTCGAGATCACGGAACAATTGTTTTGTTTTCTCGAGATCACGGAATAATTGTTTTGTTTTCTCGAGATCTCGAAATAACGGTTTTGTTTTCTCGACATCTCGAAATAACGGTTTTGTTTTCTCGACATCTCGAATTAGTTGTGTTGTTTCCTCGAGATCCTAAATTAATTATGTCGTTATCTCGGGATAACAAGGTGAATAAAAAAAAAGGATTATATGAAGGGCCTCTCTCGGCTTCCGTATATTTGAGATAGCCTAAAGCTTTTAACGTGTGTGTGTGTGTGTGTGTGTGTGTGTGTGTGTGTGTGTGTGTGTGTTTATGCAGCTAGCGCTGGCTTTTTACAATGTGTGTTTGCTCCATTTACCTGAAAAACAGATGCTTGATGCTCAGTTTCACATTACACCGTGTTCCTTCACCTTATACACACAGAGACTGCACTTGTAGCTCAGGCCCTCATATTGACTTGGCATTTTAAGAAAGGTTCCTGGGTTATGCTGAAATGCTTCCTCCCTTTCGATGTGTCCTGTTTTCCATGCCCCTGCTGCATGACATTTGCCCGCCAGCAAGGGGTGTCAAACTAAGAAGTCTCCCTCCTGCACCAATACAGGGACAACGCAGGGAACATTACCTCCTTTTATGCATGCACAAAGAGAAAAGCTTATGCCAGTCCGAGCACATATCAACACCCCAAGAAGCACTCTTTGGCCCCATGACTGCGCAAGCAGAAGCTGCATCCTTTTGATGCTGGAATCGAAACAGAACAGGCTTCCCTTAGAGACCTATTGAGTCGAATTGCTTTCAAAGATCAACAACAAACAATTACCTTTAATGAATATTTTATCATAACCAGTTGTGACTTCTTTTTTTTTTATCTATAGCTACGTGTTGAAATACATTTGCAGGTTCTCCCAAATTCTCATTTTCTACCAGGAGTTGGTTGTATTCACACTGTATTATTAGCAATGCCAGTTACAGGCATCGGTTTGGTTCTATAAACAGAGTCGCAACATGCAGTGCTGCATGGCCTTAAAGGAGAACTGAAGGCAAGTTTTTTATTATCATTTTATTAAATATCGGAATGCATTTTTGATCGCTATTTTGTCACTGCTATAGCAAGTTATGAGTGTTTGAAATACGCTCTGTAATATATCAGTCCATATGTCAAAGCAATGGCCGTAAACGAGATGCATTGAGACCTGTGAGAGACATCGTAGGACGGAAGTAAAACGTACAGCGGAAATCAAAGCGACCGACATCTGCTGACGTTGTCAAAAGACGCGCGCGCCCTCTTTCGAATGCTGACGGAATCAAGCCAGAAGTTTTGTTTGTTTTGATAGCAATCAGGAAAGTTTGAAAAAGTAGGCAGTAATCGTCATTTAAACTCGTTTTTGTGCAATATTTCGTTTCGTTCAAAATGGCGGCACTGACACCTGGCTGACGCTTCACGTTTCGAAGTCTTGCACAAGTCTCGTGAAGATCGCGCGGATAAGCGACGCTGGCCATGGACCAAATGAACTAAATTCAACATGGCTAAAAACCGAATAGGCCGACAAGTATAATATTTAATTGCGATTTAGTTGCCAATACGAGTCACGATATAAGGTTACTAAAACCGAAAATGTAATTGAATAACAGGTTAATTAAGAAATAAAGCAAGTTTAAAAATGACTTCAGTTCTCCTTTGAAAGTGGTTAAGGTTAGGGGTGTAACACATAGAGGATATTACACGGTGGCACGAAGATATGTTATTTACAAGCTGGGAGGTCCGTATGGTGAAATACCGTGACTGAGGTCTTGAAAGTACTGAGCGAGGCCCTCTGGGCCGAGGTCAGTCTTTAAGGCCGAAGCCACGGTATTTCACCATACGGACTGACCTTAAGCTGGTAAATAATTTTTTTTTTTTCTTTACCAAATTCTAACAGAAAACGAGAGCGCCCGAAAGGGAAAACCGAGCCAAGCCGCCATTTTGAATCCTCATTCACGGCTGTAATGCAAATGGCTCCCTCCTCGGTATACAAGTGCACTTCCATGGCAGGGAAAAAACTACATTTTGCCGCCTATGTAGTCCCCTATTTATACAAATAAGAGTCATTCAGGATTCAGCCATGTTTTTGCTCGGTGTTAGGAACAGTTAGAGGTTTTTAGCTTCCTCCTGAAATGTTTTCTTTTATTTCTTCTTCCTCAGGGTAGTAAAACTTGCTTTCGCTGCGAACACTGTCGTTATCACTATCCATGCTGTAAAATTAATGCTGTTCTCTTGAGAAATGCGAAAATAAATGTTGACAAAAATTGCTACTATGTTTGTTGTGAACGAGCGAGTCACCAGAGGTCCATAACTGGGGTCTGTATCGTAGGATACGGACCCGCTCGCCAGCCAATCAGAGCGCAAGATTTGATGGTAACCGCACCACGAAAAATATATGTGTTATTTACCAGCTGGGAGGTCCGTATGGTGAAATACCGTGACCGAGGTCTTGAAAATACTGACCGAGGCCTCTGGGCCGAGGTCAGTATTTTCAAGGCCGAGGTCACGGTGTTTCACAATACGGATCGACCTCATCTCATCTCATTATCTCTAGCCGCTTTATCCTTCTACAGGGTCGCAGGCAAGCTGGAGCCTATCCCAGCTGACTACGGGCGAAAGGCGGGGTACACCCTGGACAAGTCGCCAGGTCATCACAGGGCTGACACATAGACACAGACAACCATTCACACTCACATTCACACCTACGGTCAATTTAGAGTCACCAGTTAACCTAACCTGCATGTCTTTGGACTGTGGGGGAAACCAGAGCACCCGGAGGAAACCCACGCGGACACGGGGAGAACATGCAAACTCCGCACAGAAAGGCCCTCGCCGGCCACGGGGCTCAAACCCAGGACCTTCTTGCTGTGAGGCGACAGCGCTAACCACTACACCACCGTGCCGCCCACGGATCAACCTTAAGCTGGTAAATAATATATTTATTTTTTTCTTTACCAAATTCTAACAGAAAATGAGAGCGCCCAAAAGGGAAACCATATTTAGAACAAACCTGCTACTCAGCTTTCTCCTGAAATGTTTTCTTTTATTTCATCTTCCTCAGGGTAGTAAAACTCGCTTTCGCTGCGAACACTGTCGTTATCGCTATCCATACTGTAAAATTAATGCTATTATATTGAGAAATGCGAAAATAAATGTTGATAAAAATTGCTACTATGCTTGTTATTGTTGATAGAGTGAGTCACCAAAGGTCCGTAACCGGGGTCCGGATCGTAGGATTCCAGACCGCTTGCGAGCCAATCAGAGCGCACGATTTGATGGACTGAGCGAAGCAAATGAGTTAAAATGTTTTTCAACACAAGAAGATAAACTTCATATCTTCGTGCCACTGTGTAATGGTCTTTATATTATATGGACACATCCACACAAAAAATATGCAAGTTAATCAAAAGAATTTTAATTTTGAACCGGTTTCCCATTTTGACAACCCTGGGAGTGACGTAATCAGAGTGGAATATTGGGAATTATAATATATTGGACACTTTATTTTATTCCCTTCTAGTGGGTTTCATTCATTTGGTTCGATAGCATGCAATATTGTTACCATATCGCTTATCCGACATGTATTACGTCACTCTACCCAAGACAACATGACATCACACGTCGGAGACGTAAAACTTCCATGCTAGAAGGACTAGGTTTGCTTTGTGAAAAGCGGAAGATTTTGAGAGAATTTTGGTTGCCTGGTCACTCCGTTGTGTGGAGTTGTTGATGTTGATTTTAAAAGTAACTAAGTAAATTGCATCGGGAAATGAATACTTAAGTCTCAGTAAAAAATACTGTAGCGAGCATGCAGCGTGGAAGAAGAGTCTGGAGACAGAAATCTTAGTTTCTTAGTCCTTAGGCCATCCTTAAAAAAAATCTGTTTCCTGTCCACAGGGTGAGCAAAAAAAATTTTCAGTCGGGAGGGAGGGATTTTTTTTTTTTTTTTTTTTAATGGATGGATAAGAAATCGCAATGCTGTGTTTGCTTTTTCTTTCAGTACTTTTTTATTACAAAAGCAGACACATTTAATAAAATATGACAGTTTAATCAACTGAAACTTGTACAAAAACTTTAAGTTAGCATTTTAAATGCTGACTGCAACATTTGCAAGTCTTTTACAAAGGTACTTAAAATGTCCGGCACACGGACTTTTTGTAGTTCTAAATCGACCGTTACGCCTAGTTCGGATGAAATTACACTATTAAAATGATCACTGAATGATTTGTTTTTCTGAATCTGTACTATTTTGTTGTTCACTAGAATACCATTTTGCGATTTCACACTTAAGCAAATGTTTGAAAACTCCGGATCTCCTTCCTTCATGGTGGCTGCCATTTTTTTGTGCCGCATGGCGCATGCGCAGAGCTGATTCGGTTCTATATTCTGCGCGGAATGCAGGGCTTTCCACAAGCGCCGGTTTCCGGCCATACAGCCAACTACACAATTAAGTCCAGCTGGCTACTTTAATGACTATTATTTTTGTAGCCCACAGGCTCTAAATATTAATTTTCGATTTTAATAAAATTTAAATGTTTATCTAACGGACTGACAATAATGTCAGACTGAACCGCACTCATTTAAGTTGTGATTCGCGCTGTTTGTACTGATAATAACCACAAATTCCCCGCCGACTTCGTTGATCAAGGGAGAGTAACTCATCCGCGGCCCCAACATGCGGTGTGTGCGCGCGCACTCGGCAGAGGCAGTAGTGTGTTGGGGCCGTCAGAGGGAACAGAAGCAGAGATAACACTTATTTTGTCTCCGGTAAACCAGTCTTCTCTCGTTCAATTACGTGCTGGCATCAAAAGACACCGTTGGTTGTAAATGAAAGCAAACTGAGTGGTTGGAGTATATTTGCATACACAAATGGAGAAATGTTCGCTGAGTGTGTAATTGTGTAGCCCCACTGCAGACCGTTGTCGTTGTTAATTCATAGCATGCTCAGCTGCGTGAATGTGTCATGCACCGAAAATAAGAGATTTACAAGCCAGGAACGCCTCATGATGCAATACGCAAGCAAAGAAAGAAGATTTACTGCCATTTTACTTTGTATTTGAGTAAAGTGAATAAATAAATGGTCTGTGGAAAATACATTTAACCCTGGGAACAGGAGTTTATTTTGTGTTTACTTCCCCCCCCTCGGCTGGCTACTTATTTGTCATGGCTGGCTAGTATGAGCCTTAGTGGAAAGCCCTGGGAATGCGTAAATGTCAAGTTCGATTTTAGATTTACGAACCCGAAAAAAATGTCGAAAAACCGGCGTTAAAAAAAAAATTTCAACCGTACAAACGGCACTCACCCGGCCGGTGGACCGGAAACAGAACATTTTTTAATAATGGCCTTAGTCTGTGCTACTTGCTCTCGATAGCACTGGCTTGACTGCACTAGCGTTGGCCTTTGCTAATACTATTGATGAACACTACACCGGCTGGAAGGTAACTGGACTGCTGCACTGACAGCACCAAGTCACAGGTAAGCTCGCGCTGGCCTTCAAGAATGCTGATGTGTGTATATGAAGAGTGTGTATGTATACTAATAATAATAATAATACTGGCTGGCTTTTTTCATGGTATATTCCATTCAGCTAGCATGATATTGAATGGGTCGAAGACGAGTTCAGTATCATGCTAGGTGAATGGAATATATCTGATATACCACGAAAAAAGCCAGCCAATAATATTTAAGTATGTCACTCAGATCCGCGATGTATTTAATATGAAAAATGCGAGTTTTTCAACACGAGAAGATAAACTTCATATCTTGAAGCCAGCATGTGATTTTCTTTTTATTATATAGACACATTCACAAACAAAGTCCTCAAATTTATCGAAACCATTCAGCGATTCCCTCACGAGTGACATATATAGAGATTTATGTCACTGTTTTGGTTCTCCATGTCCCAAATGGAGCTCATATGAAAAATACGAGTGGTGTATTTCCCTGTAAAACACTAGTGTCCATATTATATAATGATATCTGTACTCAGATTTAATCCCAAAGTGCACATGGCCTAAACAATAAGTGTATTATTATTATTATTATTATTATTATCTCATCCAGCTGATAGGCGATGAGCTTGTTATATGTTGTCAATTGTCCGTCCAGCGTCGTCCACATTTCACGAAAATCGCTTCTTCTCTCTCAATTCTTCACCGATTTTTATTCTTTCTGGCAGGAAGGTAGGTCTGCCTGGGGTGCATATGGTTTCTACCCAAATTTACATAATTATAATTAATAATGAAGATATGGAATAATTAAGCCCTAACGAGCAGTTTCCACACAAATCGCTTCTTCTCCCTCAATTCTTCACCGATTTTGATTCTTTCTGGCCTGAAGGTAGGGGTACCTAGGGTGCATATAACTTCTACCCAGATTTGCTTCATTGCAATTATTAATGAAGTTCTGGACTAATTAAGCCTTAATAAGCAGTTCAACAAAAATCGCTTCTTCTCGGTCAATTCCTCGCGATTTTGGATTCTTTCTGGCAAATAGGTCAGTATTCCTAGGGTGTATATAGCTTCTATATATAGCCTGTATATAGTGTATAGAGCTTGCAGCATTTATTGCGCAAGGTGGCCCACTTTAGATCGTTCCTTCTGGACTAGACAGGGCCGGAGTGAACTATGTCATCATTGTCGGTCTCGTTAAACATTAACCTTACCACTCTGTCCTCAGAAACCCTGGCAAACACTGAAAAAACCCAAAGATGGGAATTCCAGCGCTGTCTTCATGGTCTGTGAATTCTGTCTCTGACAGATGATTGACCTCAGCGTCATCATTTGAGTATATTAGTACAGCCCACAATGTTTTTAAAACAAATTTAATTGATTCTATTTCCCAAAACAACCCAGTAATTTATTTTAAGCCACTGCGACCTGGAACCAGCAATTACCAAGGACTGCCACCTGCTCATGTTAATTAACAGTTTTTATCCTTTGAGTGCCATATCACCCACATGAAAGAAAACACCACCCACCTGTGTGATCTCAGTCTGGATGCCCACCTCTAAACTCAACGTGATGTTCTGTAAACGTTCTTAAAAAATGAATAGCGCGCCTCCTGTTCATATCTCAATTATCTATATCTCAATCTGTATTGAGATATTATATTTTCTGTTTGGTGTGTAAAGTGTTCATATTCTTTTGTTTCTGCTGAATTTTGTTTGCGATGGTGATGGACCGGTCGATGGACAGGACCGAGCGAGGGTCTCTGTGGGCTGTGGTGTTTGCAGATGGTGTTGTGGTCTGTGGTGGGAGTGGGGAGAGGGTTGGGGAGGGCCTGGAGAGGTGGAGGTATGGACTGGAGAGAAGAGCAATGAAAGTCAATTGGATTCAGAGCAAGACAGAATATATGTCTGTGAATGAGAGAGATGACGGTGGAATGGTGAAGATGCAAGGAGCAGAGGTGGCAAATGGGGATGAGTTTAAATACTCTGGGTCAGCTGTTCAAAGTGACAGGGGGTGTGGAAGAGAGTTGAAGAAAAGAGTGCAGGCAGGGTGGACTGGGTGGAGAAGAGTGTCAGGAGTGATTTGCAACAGAAGGGTACCAGCAAGAGTCAAAGGGAAGGTGTACAAGATGGTAGTGAGACCAGCCATGTTATATGGATTGGAGACTGTGGCACTGGCGAAAAGACAGGAGGCAGAGCTGGAGACAGCAGAGTGCTAAGATTTGCATCGGGAGTGATGAAGTGAGACAGGATTAGGAACGAGTATATTAGAGAGGTTGGACAGTTTGGAGCCCAGGTTGGACAGTTTGGAGCCAAAGCAAGAGAGATGACATTGAGTTGGTTTGGACATGTGTGGAGGAGAAATGCCGAGTATATTAGGAGAAGGATGCTGAAGACGGAGCTGCCAGGCAAGAGGAAAAGAGGAGGTTTATGGATGTGGTGAGAGAGAACACGAAGGTGGTTGGTGTGACAGAGGAAGATGCCAACGACAGGAAAGAAGGAGGTGATTCTGTTGCATCCCTTATATCAATTTAACAGTTATTCCACAAAATCGAGTCGTACATGAGCTGATAGCCGATGAGGCGCATAACACCAAATTGGCTAAAAGCCATGTATGACGAGATTGAGTGGAATAACTGTTTTATTCAATCCAAATTCACTGGATTTTAAGAAACAGAGCATTATTTTACAAATTCAAAACTTCATACAAAACATCAGACAAAATCATTTCCGCTTAGAATGTAAACAAACCGGCAAAATGACTTAGCAATTTGTGGAAAATGCAGTAATAATAATGCTTGAAAAAGATATGTCCTTACCATCAAATACTTTTCATATTTTGTTGCTTTTTTTTTGTATTTTTTTGGGATTTTGTTTTCGAGTGTTTTCATTTCATCCTCGGTTGGTTCAGCAACATGCTCCGCCATTTTCTTTTTCTTCTTTAGGGTTTTTTTTCGCGGTTGACAAACCAACTTAAAGGTGCATTACTGCCACCAACTGGGCTGGAGTGTGGAACAGGAAATTTTGCCGTGGGAAAAAAAAAACCTATATTCTTTTAGCTAGTTCTGTTTCTTTTAAATACTTGTTAACAAAGTGATATATCTGACTTGATGCGTGCCGCCATTTTCACTACGTTCACACTGCAGGCTGAAGTGACTCAAATCCGATTTTTTCGCCCATATGTGACCTGTATCCGATCTTTTATTGACAATATGAACGACACAGATCCGATTTTTTTCAAATCCGACCCAGGCCGTTTGGATATGTGGTCCTAATTCCGATTCCTATCCGATCTTTTCATATGCGACTTCAGTCTGAACCGCCAGGTCGCATTCATCCGACTTACACGTCATCAACAAGCCACAAACGTCACTATTCTGCGCTGAAGTAGGCGGCGGGTCTCTCAAAAAAAGTTACAACAACAAAACCCTTGCCCTCTTCCTTCTCAACCTCCTCCTTAACATCAGGCTATTGTGCATGTTCTGGCTCCGTCGCAACAACAACTGCATCATCACCAGGTACTCCATGCTGGCTACTGTCATACACAGGAAACTTTAGGTTACTTCCGTAAACACTGGCCATGCTCACTGTGTGTGACGTCGTCGTATCCTGCAATGCGCATGCGGAACACTTTTAGGTCGCTTTTCGTTCATACTGAGGATCACATACAAGTCGCATATATTTGTTAATGTGAACAACCTCACAAAAAAATCGGATTTCACAAAAAAATCAGAATTGAGCATTAAGCCTTGCAGTGTGAACGTAGTGTAAGTTTTTCTCTACTCATGCCCAAAATCGCTCACTCATTCACTACTCCCTACTCAGTATATAGGGAATTACTATATAGAGGCAAGGACGCGTTATCCTAATGGGCTTCACGGGCAGCTGCCACTAGGGGCCACTAGGGGGCCTCGGAGGTAGCGAGATCGGAAAATATGAAACGATATTTTCAGAAGTTTTGATCATATTGATAACATTTTTGATGCATTTCGCCACCCGTAAGGAAGCCCACCTTGTCCCGTCGCATAAATCACCCGTCATTGTCAATATGATCACTGTCCACCATGTCTTCACACGCTACGCCAGCTTGAGTTCAATGATTTAATTAATGACTTTGCTTTCCAGAAAAGTAGGAAAGTGCCCTTGTAAGTTGACCCATGGCTGTCAAACTGAATGCGCAAAGCTGTGTGCCACTGCTGTTTGGGACATTACGTGTGTGAAAGGATGAAATGTTTCACATAGCTGAACACTTTGAGATTTATTTCTGAGAAGCAAGATATTTTTCTTTCTTTGTTATCGCTCTTTGTTTTCACAAGTTAAAAGTCGCCTGGATTCCAAAATGAAAACGAACGGTTATATACCAAATGAATGTTCTTGTTCTGAATACTAAAGGAACTGTTGTAGGCCTCGGTTATGTTGTTGACATGTTGTTCATTGACTCACTCATTCAAAGGCTTCTTGAGGCTAAACTTTAGTTAACCAGACTTGTTAACCGTGATGTCTGATGGATTTTTTCCCCATGCAGTTGCCTATTTCACCATTGCTTTGTCTCGATTAAATAGGTGTTGATGGATATAAAGTTTTATTGTTCAATAGTATTTCTAATTGGGCCACTGTCATTATTTAAGTTTCTGTGTCTAGTTAGACAGGCACGTCTGAGGGGGTGAATTTGCTGAGCGCAGTTGACAACAGGCGGAGGTGGGGCCTCGGGGGGGGTGTCTGCCCAGGGCCTCGGCAAGGGTTAACGCGGCCCTGTATTGAGGTATTTCACCTGACGTCACAGGGTCACGTGACGCCCCGGTGTCCGCCATTTTGAACGTCAAGCTAGCTAATGTCAACAACAGTAGCTAGTATGTTACTGTAGCAATGTTTACGTTCAGTCATTTGGATGACTGTTAAAACCTTTCAGTCTCAAGTTTTTCCTTTACTGGATTTACTAGTTTACTGAGCTAGCGCGCGCTAGCCTGCCGGCGGCCAGCGCGCGCTAGCTCCCCGGCGGCCGGCGCTAGCTAGCTGCTAGTGCACTGCTACAACTACACCGACCCTAATAATACAGTTCTTGGACATTGCCTGGTAACAGCAAATTTATAACGGGCCATGTCTCAACAGACTAAGAAGTTATTTCAATGACATTTAATAACATTTTGTTTATCCTGAGGACCGAAAGTAAATGAAAATGTGAACAAACCTTAGCTGTAATAAGATGGCGACCACCGGCTCCAGGGACGACCCGCTGATGTAGGCATGTTACCCAGCCTGACACAAAATATTTTTAGGCATCCAAACTCTTATACGCTTTCAGATCAATACCTGTGTATGGCAATGGGTTTTTAACGACATAGGTATACAGATTATGTGGGCCGAAGTCAGGTAAAGACGAGGGCTTCGTGTACTTCCGTATGTCAGTGAACAATCCTGGTGGAAGCAGGTAAACGTCGTTCTCTAAGACTGCTAACCTCAATTTTTGCAAATACCTCTCCCTCTGCTCGCCCTGTAAATGCCCTACGTCGCTGGATAGTGAAGGTGTTTTCTGCATCTCGCTCCTTTTTCTTTTATGTTTTTCGTTTGTCGCCTTCCTCGCATTCAAACTGATTCGAGCCGTGCCGTCCAAAATGGCAGCATCACATGACTTGGTCACGTGGGTGAAATACTTCAATAGAGGACTCAGTGAGCTCATTGGTAAAATGAAAAAAAAAACTTGCGGACACTAGCCCATCGTGCCGGTATTTACGTCATTACTGTCGCACAATTAAAACGTGCCAGGTCAGTCAGCTATTGGGTTTTCAAAATAATAAATACATGCATGTATTTTTGTGATAAATCCATATTATACTGAGCGTATTTCCCACATTAATCAATACAAAGTTCCTGCATCTTTCAGTTCTTTTAAATCAAGGCTGAATACTTTCTTCTTTGCTGCTGCCTTTTATTAAATCAAATTTAAGACTTTTCTTTCAGCGCGACCGCAATGTATGACAGGATATATTGCTTTGGTTAGTGACCATCATTGTACACTACTTTTCGTTATGCATTGTGGGATACTTTGAGTGCACTATATAGGGTGTAAATAATCCCCACTTTCATTTCGGACAGCACTACAAAAAGGCGTCCCCACTATACAGCGCCCTATATAGTGAGTAGGAGGTGATTTCAGACACAGGGACGGTATATGAGCTGATAACCTAGTAGTAGAGTAGCCAATCAGAGCGTGCGATTGCTCATATCCAGTGAAAATGAATAGAACAAATATGTTCTAGAGGAAGCACAGGTTAGCCTTCACTAATCAATAAGAGATCATATATTACACAGCCCTAGATAGCAGGCGAGCTGGCTATGACTGAGGTCAAACTGGTAAAATGTAGGGATGCACCTCGCCAGTTCTAACTATGGGTATCAAACCAATACTAGCCCAAAATACTGGATCACTATCTGAGGCATTGTCAGAAAAATATCTTTTAAAGAGCTTTGTATCATTTGCATTGGTGTGAAGCTTATTAATGGGCATTGGTTGTAAAACCAGTGCAGTTGTATACGGGCATTCCAGCATGAAGTTTATGATGGATGTTTACTGGATAAACATCTCATCTCATTACCTCTAGCCGCTTTATCCTTCTACAGGGTCGCAGGCAAGCTGGAGCCTATCCCAGCTGACTACGGGCGAAAGGCGGGGTACACCCTGGACAAGTCGCCAGGTCATCACAGGGCTGACACATAGACACAGACAACCATTCACACTCACATTCACACCTACGGTCAATTTAGAGTCACCAGTTAACCTAACCTGCATGTCTTTGGACTGTGGGGGAAACCGGAGCACCCGGAGGAAACCCACGCGGACATGGGGAGAACATGCAAACTCCGCACAGAAAGGCCCTCGCCGGCCACGGGGCTCGAACCCGGACCTTCTTGCTGTGAGGCGACAGCGCTAACCACTACACCACTGTGCCGCCCCCTGGATAAACATGACTTGCAATAAAGGTAGAAATTTATGTTCTTTTATTGTTCACACAATATGGTCAAGAGAAAAATTTAGTTATGAATAATAATCTTGTACTAAACTAATAGTGCACATGTCTATCCTCCTAGGGCTTAGCGGTCACATGCGTGGACAGCACTTTATGGAAATTCGGAACAAGAATCCACATATGTGGACATACTTTTTCTCTAAAAGTACATCTTATCAAAAGATGATGCTTAGTTTTTATTCTAATCAGGTTCTAATAAGCCCAAATAGCAAAGAGAAATAAAAAAATGCATGTAAAAAAAACAGCTTGGGCCTTAGGAGGCTATGATAGTGATAGTGCATATAGTACCAGTCTAAAATTTGGACACACCTTCTAATTCAATGGGTTTTTTTTTCTTTATTGTTATTAATTAAAAGACACTTCATTACTTAAAGTAATGATAGATGTCGTTTCTCTTTTCTTAGTTGAGCAGTTGTTGAAATATGGATTACTACAGTTTTGGAATAGAGCTATTTTATTATTTACTGTTTACTGTTTGAACTCTAATGAATTAAGAAGACATGAAACTCATCCATTAATTAACTTTTGACGAGGCACCTGTTAACTGAAAAGCATTCCAGGTGACTACCTCACGAAGCTGGTTAAGATAACGCCGATAGTGTACAAAGCGTCATCGAGGTAAACGTTGGCTACTTTGAAGAATCTAAAATAAGAAACATTTTAGTTTTTAAACACTTTTTTTTCTTTCCCACATAACTCCATATCTGTTCCAGACGTTATTTCATAGTTTTGATGTCTTCAGTATTGTCCTACAATGTAGAAAATAGTCACAATACAGAAGAACCTACAGTATGAATGAGTAGGGGTGTACAAACTTTTGACAGCACTGTTTATGTATGTATTTATGGTAAGTTAGAATAATAGTGTGTGGAATATGGTGTAAAAATGGCTCATACACTTCAGTAATAGAGTGTCAGCTTGTCATAGTTGTCTTACCAGCCTTCTGCATATGAGTCACATCTGGATCATTTCTGTCATATTTATATCAGAGGGGAACCGTCGGGGCCGTCTAGGCCTTCAGAGAAGCCCAAACATCTCAGCATTTCAAATATATTTCATTTCTTTCATTCTTTCATAATTTCATTATAATTATTCTCTTCTAATTCTAATTTGGCTTCATTTTCTATCAAATTAGCTTCAGAAATGAGAGTTACTGTCCTGAAAACATTAAAATCGAGTTATCCAGTGAGATTTTTTTGTTTGTTGTCTCTAGGCTGAGAAGACTTTAGAGCCCGCTCACTCATTGGTTAGGACTTCATTGCCGGGACAGAAGGCCATGCAATGCTCAAAAAACCTCATGTCCGACCGTCCGAGACGACTAAAGTCTGTCCAAGGACGAGTAAAACTTTAATGGTAATCGTCCGATCGGACGACAAAAGTTAGTGCTGGCAACACAGGCACACAGGCGCTAAGAGAGCAGGGAACCAGTCTAAAGTAGCTCATCTCGTTTCACGGGAAATGCATTAAAAAGTTTTATTCATTAACACAATATATAAAAGTACAAAAATATTTTGAGGAAATCATTCAAATTTCCTTGTTTTTGGTTAGAATTCATCGAAGTATGTGTGTGTTTGAGTGTACTGGAAAAGCTCGGCTCAGAGGGGTCCACGTAATGACGTAATTATACCGATTGGCTAAAGGCGACGAGGGTCAGGGACATCGTGTGCCAGCAGCGCGGTTGAAGCGGGCAGGTGTCAAACTTCGAACTTTTATATCACGATTGGAGTTAATAATAAACGATATCACTGAATAATATTCCTTACCGCTAACCTGTGTGTGTGTGTGTGGGGGGGGGGTATATAATTTTTGTTTTTGATGGTTTCATATATTTCGTAATGATATCATTTTTATTTTCTAAATATTTATCAACATACCGCCATTGTGGCACGGGAGCCTGTGATTGGTGGACAGCCGACAAAGAGTGTCTCCCATTGGTTGTAAATCGTGACATAAAAATCGTAAACACATACGGGACCCGCTGATTGGCTGTTCATATACTGAAGCCAAGCAGAGATGTCCGGCGTCTGCACAGCAAATTCCTCAGTGTTGAATTAACACTTTCAGAGTTAATTTGTGTCCAATTGGACCTATATAAACACAGTAGGGTGTTAAATCAACACTCTGGGTGTTAATTCAACACTGGGGATTTTGCTGTGTGGTGCTGTTGTCCGAAGGAAACTACAGCTAAAAAAGCTCTACTACCCGATTACTTGGACAGTCTTAGTCAGAAAGAAGCGAAGGATAGATATACACGGACATTAGAGTTTATTAGCGGTTATGATCCGTACAAAATTCCTCGAAATGACTAGAGTGACGGTGCAGATTTGTGGCCTAGCATTAGCATTAGCTACATGTTGGAATATACCTTCTTTTTCCTGAAAAGTCCCGACACAGAAGAACAGGGTTTTTTTTGTTTGTTTGTTTTTGTTTTTTAAACTACAGAAGCAAGAAAACCTTCTTTGTGTAAAGACTTTTTCCCAACATCAGCTTTTGGGAACAGAATGTTGTGAAAGCCAAAGCATTTACTCTCAAAGAGCTTTGACTTGTACTGTGGGCTAGATCTTATTCCCACCCGTCCATGTCTCAACAACCCCAAGGACATGTAGTTACAGTGATGCTTATTATTGTTAAAACAATATCTGAAGTGTTATTATTAACCCTGCCGACAGTAGTCGGAGGGGTTATTATTTTCACCTGCGTCAGTCTGTGTGTGTGTGTGTATCTGTCTGTCTGTCTGTCTGTGTCTGCAAGATATCTCAAGAACCAATGGATCGATTTGGACCAAATTTTGTACGTG
The DNA here is from genome assembly GCF_027579695.1 of Neoarius graeffei. NCBI lineage: Eukaryota > Metazoa > Chordata > Actinopteri > Siluriformes > Ariidae > Neoarius > Neoarius graeffei. The sequence goes on along the minus strand of NC_083588.1, from coordinate 51,090,050 downwards.
TTGCCAATCACCCAGGAAGGAAACCATTAAATTTTGGAGGTCAAAGGTCAAAGGTCAAGGTCATGGCAGAACTTCGAAATTTTCGCCCAATGTATTTTAATAGGGAAAAGGCGGGGTTTGCACTCGTTAGAGTGTCCCTGTCTAGTTTGTAAAATAAAATATATTGCTCTAGACTTTCAAACAATATTGTAAGATTTTATTTTAATTGTATCTAATAGTGGATGGTACAGTAGTTACAAACGCTAACAGAATCAGCACATTTTAGTTGTAGCTGTAGTCATATAGTAACTATAATCATTCTTGTAATAATAATTTCAATAAACGGTTAATGTTCAGTTCCCTTTTCATTTATTCTCGATTCAAAGGCACAGCTGAGTCACACAGGTTGATCACTGCTTTAGTCGATTTATTTCCATTTCATATGCGTGCAGCTGTTGTAAAGTTCAGTGTGTGTGTGTGTGTGTGTAGAACTCTCTTGAACTGTAGGTTCATTACTACACTCTGGTTCCATGGTGACATTTTGCACAGGACTGTGTTCCTTTGATAACAGAAACAAAGCTCCAGCATTATTGTTATACTCATTCAAAACTCTCCACAGCTTAATAGACCCTAAATTATTCGTTCCTCTGCTACTAGAACTTATGTCTTTCTGAATGTATCTGCATATATTGGTGTTATGGTTTGGTGGATTTATGATAATTATGCTGCTTCACCCGGTGGTGTAGTGGTTAGCGCTGTCGCCTCACAGCAAGAAGGTCCGGGTTCGAGCCCCGTGGCCGGCGAGGGCCTTTCTGTGTGGAGTTTGCATGTTCTCCCTGTGTCCGTGTGGGTTTCCTCCGGGTGCTCCGGTTTCCCCCACAGTCCAAAGACATGCAGGTTAGGTTAACTGGTGACTCTAAATTGAGCGTAGGTGTGAATGTGAGTGTGAATGGTTGTCTGTGTCTATGTGTCAGCCCTGTGATGACCTGGCGACTTGTCCAGGGTGTACCCCGCCTTTCACCCGTAGTCAGCTGGGATAGGCTCCAGCTTGCCTGCGACCCTGTAGAACAGAATAAAGTGGCTAGAGATGATGAGATTTTGATTTATAGTGGGAGGGACCAAAAATTTATCGTCCTCGGCCTACTCGAATACCAACACAAGCTTAACCGTGAGTCGGTGCCGTCAGTGCAGCAGTGAAGTCACCTTCCAGCCGGTGTAGTGTTCATCAGTAGTGTTAGCAAATGCTAATAAAATGGTCAAGCCAGTGCTATCGAGAGCAAGTAGCACAGGCTAACGACCGAGAAACTAAGATTTCTGTCTCCAGACTCTTCTTCCACACTGCACGATCGCTACAGCATTTTTCACTCACACTTAAGTATTCATTTCCTTCTGTAATTTACTTTTAAAATCAACATTGACAGCTACACAACGGCGCGACCTGGCAGCCTGCTGCTAATCCCTTACAAAATCCTTTGCCCTTTTGCTTTTTTGGTGTTTGGCTGAGCTCAAGTCCCAGCTCTAATAGTAACAGTTTGTGACTGATTTATATAAAGGTTTTACATGTGGAACCAGCTGTTATCATGCGTCCAGTTTTTATCTGATTATATGTAGGACACTATTAAGAGAAGAATTTCTGACATTTTTCGAAACAGAGTGATCTAGGATCTGCATATAGGATGTAACTCTAGAGCAGCCTTTCTCAACCAGGGTGCCGCCTGGCTTCGTTAGGGGTGCCGTCAAAAAATTATATATTCTAACACTGAAATAAGGGGCGGCACGGTGGTGTAGTGGTTAGCGCTGATCAACAATATTGATCAACAATAGACACCGTGGCTGTAGAGTGCATTTCCAACTGTTTTAACTGTACTGACTGCTGTGTTCAGTACCTTTTTCCTGTCTCATTCCACTTGTGGAATTTTCATGTCAATAGCTGCATTGGAAATAATAATAATAATAATCTCGGGGCGGCACGGTGGTGTAGTGGTTAGCACTGTCGCCTCACAGCAAGAAGGTCCAGGTTCGAGCCCCGTGGCCAGCGAGGGCCTTTCTGTGCGGAGTTTGCATGTTCTCCCCGTGTCCGCGTGGGTTTCCTCCGGGGGCTCCGGTTTCCCCCACAGTCCAAAGACATGCAGGTTAGGTTAACTGGTGACTCTAAATTGACCATAGGTGTGAATGTGAGTGTGAATGGTTGTCTGTGTCTATGTGTCAGCCCTGTGATGACCTGGCGACTTGTCCAGGGTGTACCCCGCCTTTCGCCCGTAGTCAGCTGGGATAGGCTCCAGCTTGCCTGCGACCCTGTAGAACAGGATAAAGTGGCTAGAGATAATGAGAATGAGATGAGACACTGAAATAAATAAAATGAATTAAAATTCCAAAAAACGATAGTTACAGTAATGCAGATCATCGCCGCCTCATGCATCATCAAAATTTGTCTCATGGCCCCCTTTCCCATGTCACAACATCACTGCCGGGGTCAGCGTGACAGCGTATATTTTATATGGGGGTGCCTTGAGAATTTGTATACTTCTGAAGGGTGCCGTGACTGAAAAAAGGTTGAGAAACGCTGCTCTAGAGCAACCGTCTGCCTTTCGTGTATTTCTTGCCATGATAAAAACAGATGAAAATAAATCTAAAATGAAGTCGAACGAGCTTTAGAGATAAGAGAAGGCTATATTGTGTGTAGACTGGGTCGTATAGATCTTCCTGTATGAGACCTAAAACGTACTATTATGCGGATAAACGGTTACAATGGATATTGATTTTCATGTTGCGTGAGCGCATGGGCACTGTATGTACATGCGGCTCCTCCATCTTTGGCAGCAAACGGCCTAGAAAAAAACACTGTGTAGGCCCTGGTCTAATACACACCCACGTCTGTACACAGAGATGAACACACTCACAGTAGTGCTGCTATACCGGCCCAGGTTGCCATGGTGACAGGGCCTCCCCCATGCTGCTCTGTAGGAAGTGCCAAAGGGAAATGGTGTGTGTGTGTGTGTGTGTGTGTGTGTGTGTGTGTGTGTGTGTGTGTGTGTGTGTGTTGCTTGTGTATGCAATGAGCCATGAATATAACATGGAAGTCTCTGGGCATCCAAAACAGCCTGGGTTATATATCACAATTAAACACACTCACTCACTCACTCACTCATTCACTTCTCTCTCTCTCTCTCTCTCTCTCTCTCACACTCTCACACACATTTCACTTACTATCCTTATGAAGACCTTCCATTGGTATAATTACAAATACAGCTAATGTTATGCTGCTCCAAAGTCAAACCCTGACTATAATCTCAGAAACCAAATAATAATAATAATAATGTCCCCCACAAAGTCAAAACTGTCAGATATGTTTATATTTGTGGGGACACTAGGTCCCTAACAAGATATAAAAATGCATGATAATGCTTAAACACACATGCACACGCACGCACCTATTCAGTGGTACAGGTTTTTGTAAAGAGACAGATAAAGACAGGCTGTTGAATAATTATAGCCTTTAACCAGCAGCTGCACAACCAAATTTCATGTCAGCGTTTATGCCATGGACACAGCTGATACTATACAGTTACCGATACTACACAATTACGTCTAGTTCATGGCCAGTGCGTGGTTAAAGAAAGTCAGAAATTGGGCAGAAGGAGAATATTTTGTATGTATTAAGGTTTCCTGAACGTTTCCAATGATCCTACATTTATGCCAAAAAATTCACGAGACCTTCAGATCTCTTCAAAGCAAGTACCATCTTTCTAGGTTGTGACTGATGAACAGAATTATTTAGATACTCAAACTACCTCACATTGTCTGTACACACACTTTGTTATAAAGCTATGCAAAGGTCGTCTTTATAAAAGGGCTGAGTGATATTGCAAAAATATTGTATCATGATACCATACCTGTCAACTTTGAGGTTTGAAAAAAAGGGATATTTCCCAGATTTTAACTCAAAATAAGGGAAAATTTCGGAAAGTCGAACTTTCCGAAAATTTCAGAAAGTCGGTAATCGAACTGACTTTTCTTCACAAAATTAAATTCGTCCTGCCATTTGGGCAAGTAGCGGCAATACACCTTTTTTGGTTTTGCCTCGCTCCTTTCTTTATTCATGTCTCTAGTCTCACCGTCTACTGAAACTCGCTCCCTGAGGAAAGAATTACGACCATCTTTTAGTTTTGTGAGAAGTTCCGAGCAGTGACCTTGGTCAGACCATAGATTTACATAGAAGACTAGATGCCTCGTCCCCGTTGCCCGTCAACGAAGTCGAACGTCCGCACATGGCGGCCATCTTACCTCAGACAGCTGGCTTACCCATTACATTGTGTTGGTAGCGATATGTACTTTTCAGATGATCGTAACTTCCTCAAATTTCAATCGATATTCAAACGGTTTGGTTTGGTATATAAAACAAACAAACGGAAGTATGTATTTATGATATTAACGATGAATAATCATTTTATGTTTTAAAAAAATACGCATAGCTTGGCGAAAATATGTCAGTATACTACAGACTGTAAGACAGGATGCATGCTGAAATTCCTATGCTGTGAGAAGCCTAAGGCTACGTTTACATTACGTCGAATCAGCGGATCATCAGATTAACGTTCTTAAAACGATTCGCGTTTACACTAAAACCGTTAGCCGTGCACACAGCAACGCCAATACGCGGATACGCTAATCACATGACTTTAGACGGCGCGTAACATGATCCCAGTGCATTTAGGGCATGCGCAAGGCTCACCACTTGCAAGTAGAAGGATGGCAAGCCTAATACACGGATACACTCGGCTCCGCAGGCATCCTGCGCTCCAAATCACTCCACCCTGAACAGCGAGTGCCCTCTGGAGGGTGTGCACTCCAGCCCTGCGCAGCTCACACAGCGCGCGAGTGAAGTGCACAAGCCACGATTCGGGACTGAGCCGCTGTGTGTGTGATCCCAGCGCATATCACTTACCACTTGCAAGTGGAAGGATGGCAAGCCTAAAGACAATCATAACTACACAATGGGCAGTATTTGCATCAGTATTTGCAGTATTTTCATACTTTTATACTCTCTAATGAAAGGTGATACAAGGCGGAAGTCCGCGCCGTTTTTCAGCAGTCGCGTCACATGACCAACGCCAGCGAATCAGGAAGGTGGATGTCACAGCGACGTTGTCCAATGAGACGCCAGCTAGAGCTCAGCACAGCATATTCGCGTATTCTGAATGTTTACACAGCACCGGAGCTGACACGATCTGGATTGAATACGTGGACGCTGGCGGATTCCCGTTTCCTGGCGTTTCCAGGGGGTTTAATGTAAACGGACAGTGCATCCGCGAAGAAAATGAGACAGATACGGTCTAATGTAAACGTAGCCTAACACTGCATACTTATGGATAACTACGGCCTTAGGACAAATAATCATACAATTTATTTCCAATTTTTAGTGAAAATATTTTTACATGTGATAGGGCCGTAGGGGAAGCTAAAGTTAAATAAACAGCTTACTCACTTCTGAAACTTCAGAAATACTTCATCCACCTCAAAAACCTAATGCACTCACATCATAGCATAATAACAAATGTAAACTCACATCACAGCATAATAACAAATGCACTGCCTGAGTAAGTAATCGTATAAAACAGTGACAGCGACTCACGGTAGTTTGTGACAAAAAAAGCACTTAATTAATCACATGTGGTTATACTTCCAAGGATAAAAAGATATCTTTACATTTACAAAAAGAACATTCAAAGCTGATTATCATGTCAAAGTCAATATATGTTAGCACAGAAGACTGAAATTTCATTTGACTAGGCTCCAATGTGCAGTTAAAATAAAACTAAACATACTGAGATAAACATCTACAATTAAAACAGACACACACATCATCTTGTCATCAAAGTCAGTACTTTGATTTCCTGTAAATCATAATGTGAGTGCTGGGCTGTGCTTGCGTAAGTCTTCATACCCATAGGATGTCTATGTTCATACCCCTTGTCTGTGGTAAGATGGCCGCCCTGTGCGGACGTTCTGGAATACGGGGTGAGGAATCTAGTCTTCTATGTAAATCTATGGGTCAGACTAGCGCTATGGTTCTGACAGTCTTCTTCACAGACATGCAATTAAAATCAATGTGTAATTACTAGACTGCCACCTGCTGTACTGGAGAGGGCGGGGACGTGAATTCATGGTCCGACTTCCTGCTGTAAACTCCTGTCAGAGGCGCGTCATGAATTCTGGACCTACCGACTTTTATATAATGTGAAAATGCGGGATATTTTCGGAAAAATAAAAAAACGGGAAGACAGCGGGAAATAAGTCAAAATAAGGGATTTCCCGGGAAAAACGGGAGGGTTGACAGGTATGCATGATACTTGATACAGGGCGGCACAGTGGTGTAGTGGTTAGCACTGTTGCCCCACAGCAAGAAGGTCCTGGGTTCGAGCCCAGTGGCCGGCGAGGGCCTTTCTGCGTGGGTTTCCTCCGGGTGCTCCGGTTTCCCCTACAGTCCAAAGACATGCAGGTTAGGCTAATTGGTGGCTCTAAATTGACCGTGAATGTGAGTGTGAACAGTTGTTTGTCTCTGTCAGCCCTGTGATGACCTGGCGACTTGTCCAGGGTGTACCCTGCCTCTCGCCCATAGTCAGCTGGGATAGGCTCCAGCTTGCCTGCGACCCTGTAGAACAGGATAAGCGGCTTCAGATGATGGATGGATGGATGGATACTTGATCCACAATATGCGTCGCAATATTTAGTTTGTTGAGGTTGAAATTGGAATATATGAATGAAACAGCAGTACCACAGATGAAAACTAGAAGGGCACTCGGTGGAGTGGATAGCTCCACCAAGCTACATATTAACAACCTCAAAATCAAATCACTTGAACCTAGGATAGTACTAAAGCTGTCCTCCAAATCCATTCACTACTTTTGGAGTTACTTTGGGAACCGACAAAAAATTCCTGGATCTACGTACATATCTGGAGCCTGGATCCACATACATATCCAGATTTGCATCAGGGTCTAATCAATTGTTCATTGGCCCATGGTCCACCTTTCTTCAAAATTCCATCAAAATCCATTCATTACTTTTTGAGTTATGTTGGGAAACAGACAAACAAATAGAGGCGAAAGCATAACCTCCTCCAACAAGGTTGGCGGAGGTAATTATCCATTGTTTTTCAGTGTTGCTTGTATGAAAACATAAGAATATACTATTTAAAGCTGTACTGCCTTTCAGATTTTTTAACTTTAGGTCATAAAAGGAATTTTCTCCGACACCCAGTTATCCAACACATCATGCATCACGTGGTGGGCTTTCACTGTTCGCGCAAGACATTGTGGGATACAAATTTGAAACAGGAGAGAAAAATGGAGGATGTGAGTGTGCGAATGAAACATGAAAGGCCAACGACAGTAATGAAAAGCGACGTTGTTATATACGAAGGAAAGGAAACGCAGGACCAAACTAATAAATACCGGCGGTCAGCGAGCACCTCGGTGTGATCAGCTGTTCGTTTAGTGACAGAATGATGGAACTGTCAGTGCACGGTCAAAGGTAAACCTGTGCATGCGCACACACACGGACTTCCTCTGTCTGCTTGACTGCGCGAAGCGAGCGATTTCATGAACATTATTTGCTTTAATCCCTTCAAATTAAATAACTTCCCAGCCACAGAATGGCCTGATATTTTGTGAGATATTACAGAAATGAACATACAGGTAGTTGTCGACTTACGACCTATGCGACCGATCGACTTCACGACCGTCTGGTTATGACTGGTTTCCCAGCTGAGCTAGCTGAGCGTACGACAGTTTCCGCCCCAGCTCCCGGCAGCGCCTCTCGCCGCGTACAACAGTTTCCACCCCAGCTCCAGGCACATGCGCAGTCTCTCTCGCGCTCCCTCGCGCACTCCATCATACAGTTTCCGCCCCAGCTCCTGGTTTATGAAATGAGCAAATCCTCCCGCCAGCCCGAGCGCTGCAACAGCTGATGATGACGTAGACAACCCACAGCCAAGCACCAGTAATGCCAGCGGTCACTAAGTTTTGTATTTTGCTATGTTTTACATTTGTATTTTGGCATGTTTCAAACTAAAATGTTTTCTATTTTTCACACCCGTATTTCGTATTTTTTGTTTTGCACATATTAAACGAATTGTACTGTACGCAGTGTAGTATGCAGTGTTTGACTTAAACCAAATAATGAGCCAAGGTAGTGAAATAAGAAAATGTTGATAAGACTTCAAGATGATTACAATATCATTACACATCACAATATACTTACGTTCATTTAACATAGGCCGACTTACGACCAGATCGGTTTACGACCGGTCAGTCGTAACCAAACGCAGTCGTAAGTCGACAACTACCTGTATATCACAACGACCACATTTCAGAGGGAACTAAATTTCAGCGATTTTTATGAACTCGAAAGGCCGTCTCGCTTTAAAAAGAAACAAGATGGAAATTTGTGATGTACAATGTCAGTGTGTTACAATGAGTTGATCAGTGTAGTATGTATGATATCAACAAAATGTTTCTGAAAAAAGGTATAATGACATTATCCTGTTGGAAATATTGAGGGTTTTTGGGTTGTTTTGCTTGTGCTTGCCTGTTTCTAGGAACAGTACAGCACAGTACATTGGGGAAATAAGTATTCGACACATCAGCTATTTTATTACAGATCTTATCGGTGCAGCTATTCACACGAAATTTTGAGCAGACATTGATATTAATGCAATAAAACTACACAGAAAAAGAAATCGTAATATTCCAATCCATAAAGAAGTTATGTGCAATAAAATGGAATGATGCAGCATTGTAGTAGCGAACACGCTCGCTGAAATTTATTTAATACTTGTTGGAGAAGGCTTTTAATTGCAATGACAACTTCAAGATGCTTCCTGTATGAAGAAACTAATCTCACCGTGTTCAGGTGGGATTTTGGCTAATTCTTCGACACAAACAGTCTTTAAATTAAATGGCGAATCATGATCTTTAGTTCATTCTACAAATTTTCAATTGGGTTTAAGTGTGCTGATTGATTGGGTCGTTTCCAACACCTTTATTTTTTTTTCCTATGGAACCAATGGAGAGTCAATGGAAAGTCCACCAAGATGAGTCTCATCCTCATCATCCAAATGGATGACAACAGATTCTTCTCAGGCATTTTCCAGGACATGACTCCATTCATTTTCACTTCGATAATTTGGATTTGGTTCTGATGGGACCCTGAGAAGAGAGAAGAGAAACAGCTCCATACCATGATGCTTCCACCTCTGAACTTTACTGTAGGGGTGATGTTTTTAGGGTCATAACCAAAGCCAAACATGGCACAGTTTGATTTGTTTGGGGTTTTTTTTGTTTTGTTTTGTCTTGTCTGAGTACACTACATTCTCCCAGTAATCAACTGGCTTCTCCAGACGTTCTGTAGCAAACGTCAATCAAGCTTCACCATGCCTTTTTATTCAGTTATAGAGTCTTCTGTGGTGATCAAGAATAGACGCCGTGGCTGTGGAGTGCATTTCCAACTGTTTTAACTGTACTGACTGCTGTGTTCAGTACCTTTTTCCTGTCTCATTCCACTTGTGGAATTTTCATGTCAATAGCTGCATTGGAAATAATAATAATAATAATCTCGGGGTGGCACGGTGGTGTAGTGGTTAGCGCTGTCGCCTCACAGCAAGAAGGTCTGGGTTCGAGCCCCGTGGCCAGCGAGGGCCTTTCTGTGCAGAGTTTGCATGTTCTCCCCGTGTCCGCGTGGGTTTCCTCCGGGTGCTCCGGTTTCCCCCACAGTCCAAAGACATGCAGGTTAGGTTAACTGGTGACTCTAAATTGACCGTAGGTGTGAATGTGAGTGTGAATGGTTGTCTGTGTCTATGTGTCAGCCCTGTGATGACCTGGCGACTTGTCCAGGGTGTACCCCGCCTTTCGCCCGTAGTCAGCTGGGATAGGCTCCAGCTTGCCCGCGACCCTGTAGAACAGGATAAAGCGGCTAGAGATAATGAGATGAGATAATAATCTCACCTTCTCCCCCAACTCCTGATAGGCTTAGCACCTGTCAGCAGTTAAGTTTTTTCCATTTATCCCGATCTTTAAATAATTCAGCTTCCATTACAGAGTCCAAAGATGTCAATCTTGTTGTGAGCGACTCAGTAATGTTTTGGATCCATCCCTTTCTTGGCCGTCCTACGGGTCTTTTAGTCATAGGTTTCAAGACGAACCATTTCTTTGGTATTCGTTGGTCCTCCATTCTCATCATCTGACCAAACCACCTAAGTCGGGCACACTCCACAAAAGTGAGGACACTCTCCACACCCAGTTACACACTCCACGCCCAGTTTTCCTTTTTCCTTCTCTTTTCCTTTTCCGTTCCTAGGTCAATTATTCCGAGCGCATCTGTCCTTTCGATGCTTATCTCGAGTAACGTGAGCAATATTTATCCAGCAGTGGTTTGCTTGGCCTATCCTGCCTTCACCAGAGCCCCTTTAGCCACCCCTGTTGATAGACAAGAGTGTTATCCAGGATGCACCATGAGGAGGTGGGGCTGGACTTTGCATCCCGATAATAAAAATAGGTACCCTAAATTTACTCGATGAGGCAGTAGCCACAAAAATGAAGCATAATCCAAAAATGAACAAAGTAAAATATACCAAGTGTCTGTATTTTATATTATTCTACTCTTAACTCTGACAGTTTTCGAAACTGAAACCTCTGAACCGAGGCTGACGCACACACACGCTGTCACCATGACCCAAACTCTTATTTCCTGGAAAAGGCCCGGCGCTAGAGCTCAGTGGTCTCAATACTCTTTTCGACAACTTCCTGTAACAACTCAGAAGTGCGTCACATCTCCATCACACATAGGACCACTGGCCGAAGAAGGCGAGGAAAGGGGGACGACCTGGAGTATATTTTAAAATAGGAACGCACTTTCCCTCTGTAATAAGCATAAACATGTCTGAAAGCGATTTCTTTAGTCTAGTCCACTTATTTCGAATGGTATACACTCACCGGCCATTTTAATAGGAACACGTGTATGTGCATGCGGAGTGCATGATTGTTACATTCTTACAGCATGGTGACATAGTGGCTACAGCCTCTATATGAGGCAGTAGCCATAATAATAATAATAATAATAATAATAGGCGGCACAGTGGTGTAGTGGTTAGCACTGTCGCCTCACAGCAAGAAGGTCCGGGTTCGAGCCCCGTGGCCGGCGAGGGCCTTTCTGTGTGGAGTTTGCATGTTCTCCCCGTGTCCGCGTGGGTTTCCTCCGGGTGCTCCGGTTTCCCCCACAGTCCAAAGACATGCAGGTTAGGTTAACTGGTGACTCTAAATTGACCGTAGGTGTGAATGTGAGTGTGAATGGTTGTCTATGTGTCAGCCCTGTGATGACCTGGCGACTTGTCCAGGGTGTACCCCGCCTTTCGCCCGTAGTCAGCTGGGATAGGCTCCAGCTTGCCTGCGACCCTGTAGAACAGCATAAAGCGGCCAGAGATAATGAGATGAGATAATAATAATAATGTCATTATTGCAAATTTGCAAAAACATGCTAGTCATATTCAAATATAATTTACAATTAAATATAAAATAATAATAAATGCACAAGTAATTTAAATAAAACATTTAAAATATTTATAAAAATTAAAATCTTTATAGAAATAAAAAATTATAAAAAATAGTTGACATGTTGAATACTTATTCCCCCCACACACTGTATAATATCTTTATTTGCAGCCATGCAAATAACTCAAACTATTTCCATAATATCTTGTAAATGTAAATAAGTCAAAATAATGAGACATCTCATCTCATTATCTGTAGCCACTTTATCCTGTTCTACAGGGTCGCAGGCAAGCTGGAGCCTATCCCAGCTGACTACGGGCGAAAGGCGGGGTACACCCTGGACAAGTCGCCAGGTCATCACAGGGCTGACACATAGACACAGACAACCATTCACACTCACATTCACACCTACGGCCAATTTAGAGTCACCAGTTAACCTAACCTGCATGTCTTTGGACTGTGGGGGAAACCGGAGCACCCGGAGGAAACCCACGCGGACACGGGGAGAACATGCAAACTCCACACAGAAAGGCCCTCGCCGGCCACAGGGCTCGAACCCGGACCTTCTTGCTGTGAGGCGACAGCACTAACCACTACACCACCGTGCCGCCCGATAATGAGACATTAAATTAAAATAACAGCATACAACAAGAGGGAATATTTTATATTGAGTTATTCAGTTAGGTATTTGATTAGGTATTGGTTTGCCGTTACTCTGTAAAGCGTCCTCGGGTTGGTGAAATGCACCATATAAATTCAACTTGTCGTTGTTAATGTATTCATCAAAAGCATCACTTTAGGTTGTCGATCAAAACCGTGTCTAAATGCAATTGTTTTTGCCTGGTATGTTTGTTCTTTAAAAGGTTGCTCCATTTTCTTTCCTGTATTACATTTCACCGTCCACATTTGGATATCAGTTTTACATGATGTTATAATGAATAACTGTCTACATAACATATATAACGAGCTCAGATTTCCTTATCGTGAAATATCATCATTCCAGCATATCAAAACATCCCTATTTGATAATTATCCAGAATGCATACTCTTAACGATGGTGTAATATTTACTTCTCTGGCACATTTACACCCACCAGGAGGTGTCTCAGGCAACACGCTGAAGTCTTGAATGTTGAAAGAGATGACAGGAAAACAGATGGATAGACGCAAACAGTTAGGCTAAAAGATGAGGAAAAGGACAAGAAACCCAGCGAGACTACCCATGTGGTAGACGGGAGTTATTTTGAGAGGTAGAGAAAGAAGGTGAGAATTTTTCTCTCACAGTGTTAACAACAGCGTTCATAGTTGTGCATATTTAAAAATGGGAAATCCCAAATGTTTAAGGCATATTTAATCACACCAGATGTACTTTATATAGTATGTGTTTCTCTCTCAGGATGCATTTTCACCCTTTGTTAGTAATACAATCAACATGTTTCTTCTGCATGTGTTGAAGATATCGGCTGGCGTTGAGTGGTATATCAGATATATTCCATTCAGCTAGCATGATACTGAACGAGTCGAAGACGTGTAGCTGAATGGAATAGATCTGATATACCATGAAAAACAGCCAGCCAATATTATTATTATTATTATTATAATGCATACACATTCCTTTCGGTGTTCGACGCACCTTTCTCTTTCAAAATTCTGTCAAAATCTTCCATTTTTAACGCAGCAAACCTGGCAGCCATGTTCATTTACAAATTGTCCCAGTCGCTCGCTAGCGCGGAAGATCTGCGTGTCCGATGTGTGATGTCATGTCTTGACAACCATGCAATATCGTAAACCATATTCGGCGCTCGTTCTCCACCGGCTAAGACACGTAGGATAAGCGATATGCTAACAATATTGCATACCATCGAACCAAATGAATGAAACCCACGAGAAGAGAATAGAACACGTTTTTATTCCATCGAAAAAGTGTCTTGTATGTATAATAATACACAAGACTCAGTATTGTTATCATCACTTCAGAATGTCTTCTCTACCTCATTTAGGAGGTGGACTAAGTATGCTGCGCTTTCTTTATAATTCTCGATGAAAAGACAGCTAGAAATCACAGATCCACTTGATTATACAACCCAGATTCCAAAAAAGTTGGGATGCTGTGTAAAATGTAAATAAAAGCAGAATGCATCCATCCATCCATCCATCCATTATCTGTAACCGCTTATCGTGTGGAGGGTCGCAGGCAAGCTGGAGCTTATCCCAGCTGACTATGGGCGAGAGGCGGGGTACACCCTGGACAAGTCGCCAGGTTATCGCAGGGAAAACAGAATGCAATGTTTTGCAAATCCTTTTCGACCTATATTCAATTGAATACAATACAAAGACAAGATAATTAATGTTCAAACTGATAAACTGTCGTCTTGTTTTTTTAAATAAACATTCCTTCTGAATTTGATGTTTGCAACATGTTCCAAAAAATTTGTTACATCACTTTTTCTTTTAGCAACACTCAGTACCGTAAGTGTTTGGAAACCGAGGACACTTATTGCTGATGTTTTGAAAGTGAAATTCTTCTTTCCCATTGTTGCTTGATATACAACTTCAGGTGCTCAACAGTCCGTGATCTCTGTTGTGAGGTTTTGTGCTTCATAATGCGCCACACATTTTCAGTGGGAGGCAGGCAGGCCAGTTCAGCACCCGCACTCTTTTACTACAAAGCCACACTGTTGTAACATGTGCAGAATGGGTTGGGGGTTTTTTTCATACTTTATTACTGATTTTCAAATAACAAAGCAGGCAATATCTCTTTTACATACACTCAGCATAAATTCCAAGCAGGATATGACATAATAATAATAATAATAATAATAATAATAATAATAATAATAATAATAATCTCATTATCTCTAGCCGCTTTATCTTGTTCTACAGGGTCGCAGGCAAGCTGGAGCCTATCCCAGCTGACTACGGGCGAAAGGCGGGGTACACCCTGGACAAGTCGCCAGGTCATCACAGGGCTTAATAATAATAAAACAAATTTTAAAAAATGAAAAATATATTAATTAAAATAAAATTTAAAGGGGGTTGAATCAATGTATAATTCCAGTAACTTAGAGTTTTAGTCACTCTTCTTTTTCATTCTTGTTAAGGACTTAAAGAAAACTTGCAAATCATTCTTAAATGCTACAAAACTTGGAACAACCTTTAAAAATATACAACCCAGATTCCAAAAAAATTGGGACAAAGTACAAATTGTAAACAAAAACGGAATGCAATGATGTGGAAGTTTCAAAATTCCATATTTTATTCAGAATAGAACATGGATGACATATCAAATGTTTAAACTGAGAAAATGTATCATTTAAAGAGAAAAATTAGGTGATTTTTAAATTTCATGACAACAACATCTCAAAGTTGGGAGAAGGCCATGTTTACCACTGTGAGACATCCCCTTTTCTCTTTACAACAGTCTGTAAACGTCTGGGGACTGAGGAGACAAGTTGCTCAAGTTTAGGGATAGGAATGTTAACCCATTCTTGTCTAATGTAGGATTCTAGTTGCTCAACTGTCTTAGGTCTTTTTTGTCGTATCTTCTGTTTTATGATGCGCCAAATGTTTTCTATGGGTGAAAGATCTGGACTGCAGGCTGGCCAGTTCAGTACCCGGACCCTTCTTCTACGCATCCATGATGCTGTAATTGATGCAGTATGTGGTTTGGCATTGTCATGTTGGAAAATGCAAGGTCTTCCCTGAAAGAGACGTCGTCTGGATGGGAGCATATGTTGCTCTAGAACCTGGATACACCTTTCAGCATTGATGGTGTCTTTCCAGACGTGTAAGCTGCCTATGCCACACGCACTAATGCAACCCCATACCATCAAAGATGCAGGCTTCTGAACTGAGCGCTGATAACAACTTGGGTCGTGCTTCTCCTCTTTAGTCCGAATGACACGGTGTCCCTGATTTCCATAAAGAACTTCAAATTTTGATTTGTCTGACCACAGAAGAGTTTTCCACTTTGCCACAGTCCATTTTAAATGAGCCTTGGCCCAGAGAAGACGTCTGCGCTTCTGGATCATGTTTAGATACGGCTTCTTCTTTGAACTATAGAGTTTTAGCTGGCAACGGCCGATGGCACGGTGAATTGTGTTCACAGATAATGTTCTCTGGAAATATTCCTGAGCCCATTTTGTGATTTCCAATACAGAAGCATGCCTGTATGTGATGCAGTGCCGTCTAAGGGTCCAAAGATCACGGGCACCCAGTATGGTTTTCCGGACTTGACCCTTACGCAAAGAGATTCTTCCAGATTCTCTGAATCTTTTGATGATATTATGCACTGTAGATGATGATATGTTCAAACTCTTTGCAATTTTACACTGTCGAACTCCTTTCTGATATTGCTCCACTATTTGTTGGCGCAGAATTAGGGGGATTGGTGATCCTCTTCCCATCTTTACTTCTGAGAGCCGCTGCCACTCCAAGATGCTCTTTTTATACCCAGTCATGTTAATGACCTATTGCCAATTGACCTAATGAGTTGCAATTTGGTCCTCCAGCTGTTCCTTTTTTGTACCTTTAACTTTTCCAGCCTCTTATTGCCCCTGTCCCAACTTTTTTGAGATGTGTTTCTGTCATGAAATTTCAAATGAGCCAATATTTGGCATGAAATTTCAAAATGTCTCACTTTCGACATTTGATATGTTGTCTATGTTCTATTGTGAATACAATATCGGTTTTTGAGATTTGTAAATTATTGCATTCCGTTTTTATTTACAATTTGTACTTTGTCCCAACTTTTTTGGAATCAGGGTTGTACATTTGTGTATATAAAATTTACCCATAATCAATGTATTATTACACAAGAATTCAACATCGCATGCAGAATGTAGCGTGGCATTGTCTTGCTGAAAAACGGGGACGTCCCTGAAAAAGGTGTCATCTGGATGGCAGCATATGCTACTCCAAAACCATCATTAACGAAGCCTTCACAGATGGGCAAGTTTCCCATGCCATGGGCACGAATGCACCCTCATATCACTGATGCTGGCTTTTGAACTTTGGGCTGTTAAGAATCTGTATGGTCCTTTTCCACTTTAGCCTGGAGGACACTACGTTCATCCATCCATCCATCCATCCATCCATTATCTGTAGCCGCTTTTCCTGTACAGGGTCGCGAGCAAGCTAGAGCCTGTCCCAGCTGACGATGGGCGAGAGGCGGGGTACACCCTGGACAAGTCGCCAGGTCATCACAGGGCTGACACATAGACACAAACAACCATTCACACTCACATTCACACCTACGGTCAATTTAGAGCCACCAATTAGCCTAACCTGCATGTCTTTGGACTGTGGGGGAAACCGGAGCACCCAGAGGAAACCCACGCGGACACGGGGAGAACATGCAAACTCCGCACAGAAAGGCTCCTGTTGACCCCTGGGCTCGAACCCAGAGCCTTCTTGCTGTGAGGCGACAGTGCTAACCGCTACACCACCGTGCCACCCATATACTATGTTCATGATTTCCAAAAACAATTCGAAATGTGGACTCGTCAGGCTACATCACACTTTTCCACTTTGCGTCAGTCCATTTCAAATGAGCCCAGGCCCTGCACCGTTTCTGCATGCTGTTGATATATGGCGTTCGCTTTGCATTTGTGGATGCAGCAACAAACTGTGTTTACGGATAATAGTTTTTCGAAGCATTCCCGAGCCCATGTAGTAATATCCTTTATATAATCATGTGTTTTTAAAGTGTACCTGTAGTGAATTTTAATTACTAGCTATTTCAAAAGATCACGTTTGACACCAGTGCTTCCGTCATGTAACGTTCGTCATAAGCTCTTGTCAAGTACACGCGAGTTTTAAGTCACTGCTCCGACAGTCAGGCATGGTCAGCGACATGTTGCCTCCTTCATGGGCTGTTCCGGCACCGGTAGTGACGCACAGTCGTTGGTTTGTCCGATTGTCTGGGCTGCAGTGGACTGGTCACTGACCCCATGTTGCAAACATCATTTGAAAATAACACATTATCAACTGATCTGCTCAGAAGAAATAGAAGAAATATTTACACTTACTCAATCTGATCTTTGGCTGGATTTGAGTCGAAATATTTAAAAAAAAAAAGTCACTGTCACAGTTCTCAAGATTGAAACGAATCGCTGTCCTGAATCATAAAATGAATCATCCGAAGCACATAAAATCCGTATGCCATCTCGCTATAAGTGTAACCTTCAAATAGCCCAAACTACAGCCCAAATACAACCCCGATTCCAAAAAAGTTGGGACAAAGTACAAATTGTAAATAAAAACAGAATGCAATAATTTACAAATCTCAAAAACTGATATTGTATTCATAATAGAACATAGACAACATATCAAATGTCGAAAGTGAGACATTTTGAAATTTCATGCCAAATATTGGCTCATTTGAAATTTCATGACAGCAACACATCTCAAAAAAGTTGGGACAGGGGCAATAAGAGCCTGGAAAAGTTAAAGGTACAAAAAAAGGAACAGCTGGAGGACCAAACTGCAACTCATTAGGTCAATTGGCAATAGGTCATTAACATGACTGGGTATAAAAAGAGCATCTTGGAGTGGCAGCGGCTCTCAGAAGTAAAGATGGGAAGAGGATCACCAATCCCCCTAATTCTGCACCGACAAATAGTGGAGCAATACCAGAAAGGAGTTTGACAGTGTAAAATTGCAAAGAGTTTGAACATATCATCATCTACAGTGCATAATATCATCAAAAGATTCAGAGAATCTGGAAGAATCTCTGTGAGTAAGGGTCAAGGCCGGAAAACCATACTGGGTGCCCGTGATCTTTGGGCCCTTAGACGGCACTGCATCACATACAGGCATGCTTCTGTATTGGAAATCACAAAATGGGCTCAGGAATATTTCCAGAGAACATTATCTGTGAACACAATTCACCGTGCCATCCGCCGTTGCCAGCTAAAACTCTATAGTTCAAAGAAGAAGCCGTATCTAAACATGATCCAGAAGCGCAGACGTCTTCTCTGGGCCAAGGCTCATTTAAAATGGACTGTGGCAAAGTGGAAAACTGTTCTGTAGTCAGACGAATCAAAATTTGAAGCTCTTTATGGAAATCAGGGACGCCGTGTCATTCGGACTAAAGAGGAGAAGGACGACCCAAGTTGTTATCAGCGCTCAGTTCAGAAGCCTGCATCTCTGATGGTATGGGGTTGCATTAGTGCGTGTGGCATGGGCAGCTTACACATCTGGAAAGACACCATCAATGCTGAAAGGTATATCCAGGTTCTAGAGCAACATATGCTCCCATCCAGACGATGTCTCTTTCAGGGAAGACCTTGCATTTTCCAACATGACAACGCCAAACCACATACTGCATCCATTACAGCATCATGGCTGCGTAGAAGAAGGGTCCGGGTACTGAACTGGCCAGCCTGCAGTCCAGATCTTTCACCCATAGAAAACATTTGGTGCATCATAAAACGGAAGATACGACAAAAAAGACCTAAGACAGTTGAGCAACTAGAATCCTACATTAGACAAGAATGGGTTAACATTCCTATCCCTAAACTTGAGCAACTTGTCTCCTCAGTCCCCAGACGTTTACAGACTGTTGTAAAGAGAAAAGGGGATGTCTCACAGTGGTAAACATGGCCTTGTCCCAACTTTTTTGAGATGTGTTGTTGTCATGAAATTTAAAATCACCTAATTTTTCTCTTTAAATGATACATTTTCTCAGTTTAAACATTTGATATGTCATCTATGTTCTATTCTGAATAAAATATGGAATTTTGAAACTTCCACATCATTGCATTCCGTTTTTATTTACAATTTGTACTTTGTCCCAACTTTTTTGGAATCGGGTTTGTATATCCCTATATTCCCTAATGGGATGTCAGACATATTTTATCCTGTTTACAGTGGGCATTCCCACCACGAAAGAGAAACCAAAAGAGTGAAGGTGATTATCATGCCATTACCATCTCTGTGTCCAGAATCGTTCACTACTCCCTACTCCCTATATAGGGAATTACTATATAGAGGACTATATAGTGAACTCATTGGTAAAATGAAAAAACGTTTTCGGACACTAGCCTGTCACGCTGGTATTTACGTCATTACTGTCGCACAATTAAAACGTGCCAGATCCGTCGGCTGGTGGGTTTTCAAAATAATAAATACATGTATGTATTTTTCTGATAAGCACATATTATACTGAGCGTATTTCCCACATTAATCAATACAAAGTACCTGCATCTTTCAGTTCTTTTAAATCAAGGCTGAATACTTTCTTCTTTGCCGCTGCCTTTTATTAAATCAAATTTGAGGCTTTTGATTTTATTTCTTTCAGCGCGACCGCAATGCATGATGGGATATATTGCTTTGGTTAGTGACCATCGGTTGTACACTACTTTTCGTGATGCATTGTGGGATACTTTGAGTGCACTATATAGGGTGTAATAATCCTCACTATCGTTTCGGACAGCACTACAAAATGGCGTCCTCACTATATAGTGCCCTATATAGTGAGTAGGGAGTGATTTCGGACACCGGGTATGTGAATAGTTTTTTATGAATGCAGAAGTGCGCACTCCGGTGTGACCGAGTAAGGTAACAAGTTTTATGTTTCATCTCCTTTAGGTCAGAAAAATTATAATATTATTTGGCAGTGGGCACATAGGAAAGTGTAAAGTATAAAGTTTGTCAATATGTTTATCATACTTGTATGATAAACTCGCGAAGATATTTATCTCAATACATGACCTACTCATTCTAAACCTGTCGAGCTTCGCCGGCGAAGCTCGAGACCCCAAAGTACAACCAAATCTACTTGTGCATAGTGCCATGAAATAATAGATATGTGCCATAAAGATCTATTATAAGTATTAGATCTATATTTATTCAACGTGTTCTGAAGTTACTTGACTGGGAACTGGGAATCTCAACCCACAGAACACTGCTTGTTTACTCGCACCCAATAACCCGAAATCAACGACTGTACGACACTTCTAGACGGCAGTGGCTGCTCCCCGTGGTTCTGCCTCCGCGGGTAATTCACAGAATAAAATTGTCCACAAAAGTCCTTTTACGGTGTTTTTTTTTGACCGAATGTGCACGTCTTTTGTCTACTTAAAGCATGATTATGTCAGTAAAGGCATTGAGAACGACAGCGCTAGTCAAACTACAAACATGGCCACTCAGAACTACAACGCTCAAAGAGCATAGCACCCTCTGTCACTGGCTTATTGAAATCAGCTGTCGTTCATTCACAACTCATCAGCCACACTACTTAAGCCTCTCCCTCACTCATCTTCAGTGCGAAGTATTGTTCTGTGTTTTCTAGTCCATACCAAGCCTTTCTATCTCTGCCTGACTCTAGTATTTCTGACCCTCACGATCTCTCTGTTTACGTTACTTGTCTCTTCTGTATTGCCCCGTCTGCCGATCGACCGACCCTTGCCTGCCTTTTGACCCACGCTTCTTGTTTTGCGATTTGGCTTCGTTTCAAGTTTGCTCCCCGCTCTCCCCTGCACATACATCCGTAAGTGCCTGCACTCTGACAGATTAATGTTGTAAGCATGACCAGTACTGGTGCACTTTAATACAGTACCGCCTGAGGAATCAAAGGTCATGGGCTTTCAGCGTTGGATTTTGGCCTTGCCTCTTACGTGCAGCAATTTCTCTGAATCTTTTGATGGTGAAATCCCTAAATTCCTTGCAGTTGTATATTGAGATGTTGTTCTGAAACTGATGGACTGTTCTCCCATGCAGTTTTTCACAAAGAGGTGAACCTTGTTCCGTCTTTGCTTGTGAATAACTGAGCCTTTCCAATTGCTAATTAACTTTTTTACCTGGAGAATGTTCCAAACAGGTGTTTTTTGAGCATTCCACAACTTTCCTAGTCTTTTGTTACCCCTGTCCCTAATTTTTGGGACGTGTTACAGGCAGCAAATTCAGAATGAGTGAATATTAGGCACATTATTATGCAAACATGTAGCCACTATATTCATGTTGTAGTCGAGTCACTAAACCTCGAGTCCGAGTCCAGTCTCGAGTCTGCAGTATTCAAGTCATTAAAGAAAATTTCGAGTCGAGTCCAAGAAGAACAAGACTCCAACCGCACCATTTGATGGTGGTTGTTGCTGTCTTTATGCGAAAGTGTCTCTGCTACTGTGTTGGACTAACGTTACTGCTCGACTGCCCCATTTTAGTTCATAGGCTACAGATAAAAAGCTTGTTCATCGGTCAGCAAGCCCCGCCCACTATCAACAGGGCAAGTAACATGAGAGAGGGTTAACACTAGCTAGTTCATCGCTCAGCAGCAAGCCCCACTATCAACAGAGCAATGAACATAGCGTCTCCTTCTCTGGGTGGAGTCTTACCAAATAACGATTGAAGTTCAAGGTCGTCCCCATCGTCTCCTCGATAGTTCTTCTACATATGGAACACACAGCAGTGCATTTTTTTCCCACTGCACTAGAAGTCTGTATAAGCAAAGCAGACAATCCTAGGGCTTTTCTCCAGGCATTTTAGCATAATTGATGTTAGTTTTAGGGCTGCACGATATCAGAAAAATATGCGATATTCGATAACATGACTGAATATCTCAATATCTATGTATCACGATAATTAAATATATACTGTTTTTCTTACCTCTACTCGCCGTTCTGCCCTGTATCTAGCATTTAAAAAAAAAAAAAAAAAAAAACACCCAATGCATCGTTTCCATTCCAACATTCTTTTTTATTGGAAAAACATGGCTACACCTGCAATGGTGTCCATCAATCATCTTTAAATCTCTTAATTTTTGTGAGCGCAGCAGAAAATGTCTTAAGTTGAAGTAAACAAAAAACTGAAAACTACATTACATTAACATAAAGCATTCAAAATGGCAATTTCAGCGGCTCCCGGGAGATGAAGGTGAGCGACATAGATTCACCATAAACTCAAACATAATCTGTTCATAACACATGCGGGTGAGAGAGCAGTGGTGTGTGTGTGTGTGTGAGAGAGCGCGCGGTTTTATGTTTTTATGCTGCTGTACATCAGTGTTTGTCCCAGTGAGCCGCCCCACCACTGTTTTACAGGTACATGTCTTGCAAAGTACCTGAGTTTGCAGTACGTCACCCCTCCTGAATCCAAAGTACTTCCAAATAGCAGACGTGCATTTTTTTTTTTTTGGAAACCAGTTCCTCCTCACACAAGTTTGTCTCACCACACTTGCTACCGCTCGCACCTTCCACCATCACCACGAGGCTTTTACTTGTTTTGCAATAGGGGGCGGAGTTATCCCGCGGCGCTTGTTGACATTCAAATGTGATTGGACGGCACAGAAAAATGTGCCTTTTATCGAAATTTAAGTAATTTTTGCGGTATGTGTATCGCAAACTATGATATCGCGATATCGATACTTTTTCGATATATATTGTGCAGCCCTAGTTAGTTTGTTCCTGAACATGACGTATGAACAGGTGAATGTGCATTCTCTTGCATGAAATTAGTATTAAAATTAATGTAGACATAAATACCTTATGCCAAATTATGGCATTTTACAAAAAATAAAGAAAAAATCAGAGTCCTCGTCTCCAATTTACGAGTCCGAATGCAGTTAATATGCACGAGTCCGAGTCATCAGCACTCAAGTCAAGTTACAAGTCCTAAAAATTAGGGCACTAGTCGGATTCGAGTACTACAAGCCTGCTTAAGCCATTAGAGCTTTTTATCCTATAACTTTTCAGACACAGAACCAAAACCAGTTAGTGTTTTAAAATGTAAATTTTAAACATTTCACGCATCATAGCATATTAACACTATTTTATTCATATTTAAATTAATATTATACTAAAATGGGGCGGCACGGTGGTGTAGTGGTTAGCACTGTCGCCTCACAGCAAGAAGGCCCTGGGTTCGAGTCCAGCGGCCGGTGAGGGCCTTTCTGTGTGGAGTTTGCATGTTCTCCCCGTGTCCGCGTGGGTTTCCTCCGGGTGCTCCGGTTTCCCCCACAGTCCAAAGACATGCAGGTTAGGTTAACTGGTGACTCTAAATTGACCGTAGGTGTGAATGTGAGTGTGAATGGTTGTTTGTCTCTGTGTGTCAGCCCTGCGATGATCTGGCGACTTGTCCAGGGTGTACCCCGCCTTTCGCCTACAGTCAACTGGGATAGGCTCCAGCTTGCCTGCGACCCTGTAGAACAGGATAAGCGGCTACAGATAATGGATGGATGGATATACTAAAATCACATTGGCGATACTTTTAGATTATTGGTTTGGCTTTGATTCAAGTAACCAGTTAATAGCTCTTGAATTATTATAAATGAATAATAACTGTAAAAACTATCAACACGTTAATAGTGATTGATCAGGAACTACTGTAACATCCTCAGGATACGTTTCATGGACTGCCGCAGGTCCATGAGTTCCCCCGTTTTGGACGAATTTAGAAAGAATTTTGCGTGTCCTCATCGAAAGTGTTTCTGTATTTGTGTCTGTAAAAGAAAAGAGTTTGAAAAACATGACTGGTAAGACGATTGCTCCGGCAGAGCAGTAATGTTTTAGCAGCGTATGAACTTTTATGGACCTATAATGAGGAAAAGAAAAGCTTTATTTTATGCCACTGTGAGTCAGACAACTGAGAGAACATTTGAGTAGGAGATTCTGTGTTGGTCATAGAGTAGTATACGTCACCGTCAAGTGTCAGTTCGTCATGAGAGACACTGAAAATGGGTGTTTTCTCACTTCCTCTTTCTAAGCCCGCACTCCACACACACATACGCATGCAGCCTTCAGGCTGACTACTGCATTCCCAGTCACATTTTGCTACACACCACATCATACCACTGCTAAATTGAGAGAGAGGGGTGAGAGAGAGAGAGAGAAAGAGAGAGAGAGATTTCTGCCCCTGCCTGTGACAGCTAAATTTAACCCCCAGTTTGCAAATGTAGCACAAGTCCTGCAATTCGACCCCCCTCCTCATCTCTATCCCTGAGTTCAGGTTCCAGTTCTCTCTCTCTCTCTCTCTCTCTCTCTCTCTCTCTCTCTCTCTCTCTCTCTCTCTCTCACACACACAGTGTGTGTGTGTGTGTGTGTGTGTGTGAGAGAGGGGGGGGGGGGAATGTGGGTTGGGGGCTTAAGGTTAGCAGAGCTTTTGGCCCTACTCTCCAACACACTTAGAACTTTTTGGACATACACTTCCACTCGTACCCTTGTGTGACACACATATCACATTTGGATTGGACTTGGACTTCTGGGCGTGAATCGGGGCTGCCGTGGCAAGGAAAGAGTGCCATGGAGACAAATGAACGGATTCACAGGCCCATAGCGGTAAGAGAGATCTGGAAACGCTTCACTGTGAGTGTATGTGGGTGTGTGCATATGGTTTTTAATATGGCTCGATATCAGAAAAGTGGTTTCCAAGAAGTGGCCAAGATTCGCATTTGAAAAGGTATTGTTGTCTGTTTCCTTTTTCTCTTGGTCTCGCTTTCTCTCTCGTTCTCTGGTGTGTTTGATTCCATTTTGGGCTGGGCAGCTGCATTGGCCCTGTGGGTTTAAATTAGACCTCCATCTCTGCACAGAGACTTTACAGGCACCAGTTGCTCAGACACATACACACGCACACACAATCCCCTTATATATATCAAACTTGTCTCTGATAGACCACGTTCGGTTTCTATCAGCTGAGGTCCATGTTATAGGCCACGTACTGATGACAGACTTGAACAGGTCTTGTGCTGAAAATCTCCTACTCTCCAACCACTGCCTCCACATCTCTACTGTAATCTCACAGCAGCTCGGTAACCTCTTATTCACGCGTAATTCATATTAAGCACTATGTTACGAAATAATTTTCGGTCATAATCTGTAGAAAAGCTGTTCTTTAGCAGAGAAGCCGAAATTACGAAATTATTAAAATTGCCTGAACTTGTCAGCTCAGTGAGATATTACTAAAGTATGGAATCCAAGGCAAAATGTACTGAAAATCATGTTTAAAAATCATCACCCCAGTTATAGCAGTGTCTCTGCAGAGAAATCTTGGTTTGAATTTTACGAAATGAAAGTTGAGTTTTTTTCTAACGCGATTCCGTTACTGACTTTTCTTTCCTCGTTAAAGATTTTTCAATGCTTGTTAGAGTCAAAAGGTACCCCATGCAGTGTGGAATTTTTATTTAATACCATTATCTTGAATACCGCAACTTAAAAAAAAAAGTTACCACATTTTGCTGTGAATGTAACTCCGTTACTGAAGACCGACCCAGATTTATTTACTGTACTTATATAAGGAATGGTGAGTTTCAATGTTTTTTTGTTTTGTTTTTTCATTGTATTTTCTTGGCTCTATAATTTGACAACACGTGTTGCAGAGGTACAGATTCAGTGATGTGTTTGTATTAAGATCACGTTTGGACATCTGGGATGGTTTTGTTTTGACGTGATGGTTTTGAGTAGTCTTTCGACTGGTGGTATTCGTAGTCTGTGACCAGAGTCAGGATGTATTTATTGATGGAGACTTCAAAGCACTTTGAGACACTTTTTTCTTCTCCGAGTCAGGAGGAATAAGGATGTCTGACAAATACCGTAAATGTAAGCATAGAAGCGAGAGTGTGACGTGTGTTAGTTTCAAATTGCAGACATGGTAATGACTGTATATTAGAAGATCGCTGCCTGTTTTGATGGCTTGGTTTAATACTGTTACTGGGAATTCCACAGAAACTGGTGCAGAATGGGAAATGACTGGCGATGCCGTTGAGAGTTCAGTTCAGATGTAATAGCTGATAAGTGTAACTGTGACTTGACACACATCTGTCATCCCTTCTGTCTCTCTCTCTTTCTCTCGAACGTAACAGCTTTTCTTGTTTTACCTTTTTATCATAATAAAAAATGGAGTATTGAGAAGGGCAAGGAAAAAGTGCTGGATACTATTTGCCCTTTTCAGTACCCCATTTTATATTATATATCATTTGTATTCTAAACCATTTAAGATTTCTGATTCAGTAGCTTGAGTTTTTTTCCTCTTTTTTGATCACATCCCAACTTCAACCCTGTTACGAAATAATTTTCGGTCATAATCTGTAGAAAAGCTGTTCTTTAGCAGAGAAACCGAAATTACGAAATTATTAAAATTGCCTGAACTTGTCAGCTCAGTGAGATATTACTAAAGTATGGAATCCAAGGCAAAATGTACTGAAAATCATGTTTAAAAATCATCACCCCAGTTATAGCAGTGTCGCTCCAGAGAAATCTTGGTTTGAATTTTACAAAATGAAAGTCGAGTTTTTTTTCTAACGTGATTCCGTTACCGACTTTTCTTTCCTCGTTAAAGATTTTTCAATGCTTGTTAGAGTCAAAAGGTACCCCATGCAGTGTGGAATTTTTATTTAATACCATTATCTTGAATACCGCAACTTAAAAAAAAAAGTTACCACATTTTGCTGTGAATGTAACTCCGTTACTGAAGACCGACCCAGATTTATTTATTGTACTTATATAAGGAATGGTCAGTTTCAATGTTTTTTTGTTTTGTTTTTTCATTGTATTTTCTTGGCTCTATGAATTTGACAACACGTGTTGCAGAGTGCCCAAAATAGAAGGTCAGGTGTTCACTGGGGTTTTCCCATCATATTTGTGGTGTGTGTGTGTGTGTGTGTGTGCGCGCGCGCTCATGCATATTTTTATATACTACTGAGGACCACATGTCCCACCAAGGATAGTAAAATCTGACAATTTCGACCTTGCGGGGACATTCGGATGGTCCCGACTAGGAAATTGTGGTTGGGGGGTGTTTGTGGATTTTTTTTTTTTTTTTTTAACAAAAGTTGAAAAAAAATTAAAGAGCCAAAAAATTTCCTTTTCATTACTGAGGTAAAGGTTAGGTTTAGGTGCAGGCACAGCATTAATTAACTGCAATAATAATTGTCAGTGGAAGGTCCTCACAAGGATAGTGAGACAAACGTGTGTGTGTGTTTTAACTGATCTCCAGTCAATGCTTTCCTTCCTTCGCAGACTATTTTTTCCCTTCTTTTTCACTCCTTTCTTCACTCTTCACACTGACTCTGCTGGGTTATTGGCAGGCTTGTGCTAGTGTGAAGAGATGACTCTTGGTGAAGTGAAGTGCTAAATCTGCTATTTGTAGGGCCTGGATATATTTACACAGCATGTGTAAGAAGAAAAATTGTCAATAAGAAAAGATACGTAGCCGAAGGCGATTTTGTTCCTATGTAATATTTATATAACTGTCAAATAATCTTTTGGAATTTGTTTTACATTGACTTACAGTTGACTGAGTCACTGTAAAGGATGTGTATCTACACTCACCGGTCACTTTAATACAGTAGGTATACCCTATGTCTGCTGTTTTTATACAGTTCCCTAATCAGCCGATCCCTCGCCAGCAGCACAGTGCATCAAATCATCCAGATACAAATCAAGAGCTCCAGTTAATGTTCACTTCAAACATCAGAATGGGGGGGAAATTGTGATCTCAAAGTGTGACTTCCTTTCATTTTGGCATGGGTGTTGGTTTGAGCCAGATGGACTGGTTTGAGTATTTCAGAAACTGCTGACCTCCTGGGGTTTTCACACACAACAGTTTCTAGAGTTTACACAGACTGGTACGAAAAACAAAAAAACACCGAATGAGCGACAGTTCTGTGGGTGGAAACAAACGCCTTGTTGATAAGAGAGGTCAGAGGAAAATGGCCAGATTGGTTCGAGCTGCCAGGAAGGATATAGCAACTCTTTACAACCGTGGTGTAAAGCATGAAAAGCATCTCGAAAAGCATCTCAGCATGCAACAGCAGAAGACAACATTGGGTTCCAGTCCTGCCAGCCAAAAACAGGAATCTTAGAATCAAGAACAAGTTCTTATTAAAGTGGCCTGTGTGTGTGTGTGTGTGTGTGTGTGTGTGTGTGTGTGTGTGTGTGTGTGTGTGTGTTACGCTGAAGACATTTGAGAAGAGATCAAAAGAATACGAGAAGATGGATCAGAATTTCGGCTTTCGTTTCCTGATTTTAACATCTAGATGTGTTGAGATTAGATCATGGCATCTTTTGTTTGAACCCACCCATTTTCAAAAATATTGGTGACGGAGTGGTTTCTTGTTGCCCAGGTGTGCCCTGTTTATGGCTGCCGAGAGAGGTCAAAACACTTCCAAATTCAGACAACACTAGCAAAAGCAGAAAAAAATCATGTCAGTTGAACAATGTGTAGTTGCATCACGAAACAGCTTACAAATTGAGAAAATGGCTGCAAACGTAAAGAACAAACAAAGGTAGCTTATAGCACATGCAACATGCTACTTCAGTTGTGTTATGGCTACCTCCATTGTGTTGTGGCTATTTGCAACAAGTTTCTGATTTTTCATGCGTTATCTGAATTCACAGTAGACACGTGATCAAATCAAACTGTTGCATGTGCTGTAGGTTATATTTGTATGTGTTCTCTATGTTTGCAATCATTTTCTCAATTTGCAAGAAGTTTCCTGATGCAACTACGCATTGTCGAATTGATGCATTGTGTTCTCTGCATTTGCGAGTCTTGTCTTAATTTGAAAGCATTGTCTCAAACGGAAAGTGTTAAAGGGCATATTCTGGACCAATTTTGTTTTTTTTATATGAAAGAATGTCCCTTTACACACTCATCCAGAAGGGTAATTTTGCACAAGGCCATCTGTCTACAGCAGAAAAAAATAAAATAACAAAATGCGTCTGGAAAAATCCCAAGGGAGTCTGGAGCCAGATTCGTGATGTCACCTGCGGAAGCGCCAGCAGGCTGCGCGAGCTTTGCACGGTTTCAGTGCACAGCCTGTGTAGACCAGGCGCTCCCATTTCTCTCTCATTGTCCGGTCTTTTGGAAAACGCTGAGTACTAATCCCATCAAGATTGGTGTTGCTACACCCTCCTACGATACATCTGTTAACCATTTTAATAATTACGCGATAACGTTGAAGAAATTTGCAGAAAACCACCAGGTCGTTTTCTCATAAACAAACCAGCGCTGACGTAGGATTCAGAAGGAGGCGTCCCGCACGTAACTTCACGAAAATCAACGTTTGCCGGGAAATCCAAATGGCGAGTTTTTTCAGAGGCGGACCAATTCGCCTCAAATGGCTTGATTTCAACTGAATTTTTCTGGTATTGCGCAAGGTAAAAAAAATTGCACAAAATGCAAAATGTGACAGATATTTGACCAAAGTTTAATATAAAATAGGAGAATTACATTGAATCTTGCTCCTGAATTTACCCAAGATGTGCCCTTTAAGGTGATGATAGACGGGGCAACGTTTTGGGCAATATTGCCGGAAACGGGCAACCAGGTGAGACACCTGGTTAGGGCAACAGACAATTGGCAACAACCATTCAGATAAGAGCAACTCACAAAAAAAAAAAAATAATGAGCTGCCCATCACTTTTAACTTGACGCAAGAGAGCTAACGTTATCCCTACATAGCTAGCGATACCTTTCAGCTAACTATGTTAGCAAAAAACACTGCTAGTTATCTAAATCCCATTCAGTCTCTGTGGAGCAGTGGTTAGCTAATAGCAGTTTACACTTAGCTGAAAAAAATCAATGTCTTAATTACAACCTGAGCGCATAAAAATAGAAAAATATCAGAAGCTCTAAGGTAGTCATGTGATTCGCTGCTAGCACTCTGATTGAATGAGCTTAAAAAGTTGCCCAAAACGATCAAGATAATTCAGATTGGGCAACATAATTTCTATCTCAATGGGAAAGCGTCGAAGCAACATTGCCCAAAAAGTTGCCCCATGTATCATCACCTTTATGGCCTCTTTCAGCCACCGTACCTGTAAGATTGATTGTTTAAATATGATAAGCTCTCAATGTCTGCTTTTGGTTTGAGCCCTGGGTTTCACTTGTAAAGACTGCATCTGTTGTTAAAAAAGGATAAACCAACATTTAGACCAGCGAGCTGTCTGAGAGAAAAGCAAGCCATTTGGGAGCTGAAAAAAGAAGGGAAACTGAACAGTCATTGCACAAGCATTGGGCATAGCCAGTACTACAATTTGCAATGTCCTGAAAAGGAAAGGAACCACCGATGTATTAACAAACAAGACATTGAACAGGTTAGCTAAGGACAACAACAGCAGGTGATGATGGAGGCGTTGTGAGAGCTATGAAGACAAACGCAAAAACAACAGTCATGTGACATGAGCAACGAAATCCAAAGGGCAGGGGTGAAGGTATCACAATCCGCCGTTCAAAGAGGATTTGAGAGCAGGAATCCAGAGGTCATACCACAAGATGCTGGAGGTCCACTCATCAGCAGGAATCAAAATGTCAGATTGGAATTTGCAAACAAATACAAAGATGAGACACAAAAGTTCTGGAACCAAGATTAACCTCTTCCAAAGTGATGGAAAGACCAAAGTATGGAGAAAGAAAAGATCTGCTCATATGACATATATCATATGAGGTCAATGGTCAAGCATGGTGGAGGTATTGTGATGGTTTGGGCTTGCACAGCTGCTTCTGGAACCACCTCACTAATCTTTTTTGATGATGTAACTCATGATGGTGGTCGGCACGGTGGTGTAGTGGTTAACACTGTCGCCTCACAGTTAGCACTGGTTCGAGTCCAGTGGCCGGCGAGGGCCTTTCTGTGCAGAGTTTGCATGTTCTCCCCGTGTCCGCGTGGGTTTCCTCCGGGTGCTCCGGTTTCCCCCACAGTCCAAAGACATGCAGGTTAGGTTAACTGGTGACTCTAAATTGAGCGTAGGTGTGAATGTGAGTGTGAATGGTTGTCTGTCTGTGTCTGTGTCAGCCCTGCGATGACCTGGCGACTTGTCCAGGGTGTACCCCGCCTTTCGCCCGTAGTCAGCTGGGATAGGCTCCAGCTTGCCTGCGACCCTGTAGAACAGGATAAGTGGCTACAGATAATGGATGGATGGATGGATGGATGGATGGATGGATGGATGGATGGATGGATGGATGGAACTCAGGATGGTTGCAGCAGAATTAATTCAGAAGTTTACAGAAACATTGTGTACCGTTTTTATAGCAAACACAACAAAGGACTTCATCAGGGGAAAAGTGGAAGGTTTTAGACTGGCCAAGTCAATCACCAGACCTTTACCCAAACAACATATAGGAGCCTGCATTTGACCTCCCAAAGAGGGGACTGAAGGAAGAAACCCCCCAAAAAACAAACATTTGAAAGAAGCTGCAGGACAAGTATGAAAAATAGGTACCCGATGGGTACATGTGGCTACTGCTTATAAATAAAATAGTTTTCTGATCCCATGTCCATACAGTAAATATAGCATATATATTTACTCTGACGCAGTAGCCACAAAAATGAAGCGTAATCCAAAAATTAACAATTTAAAAATCACAGAAGTAAAATATACCAAGTGTCTGTACTTTTATATTATTCTACTCTTACAGTTTTCAAAACTGAAACCTCCAAACCAAGGCTGACGCGCACACACACGCTGTCGCCATGACCCAAATGCTTATTTCCTGGAAAAGGCCCGGCGCTAGAACTCAGTGGTCTCAATACTCTTTTCGACAACTTCCTGTAACAACTCGGAAGTGCGTCACATCTGTATCACACATGGGACCACTGGCCGAAGAAGGCCAGGAAAGGGGGGACGACCTGGAGTATATTTTAAAATAGGAACGCACTTTCCCTCGATAATAAGCATAAACATGTCTGAAAGCGATTCTTTAGTCCATTTATTTCAAATGGTGAACCGAATTATATACACTCACCGGCCATTTTAATAGGAACACGTGTATGTGCATGCGCAGTGCGCAATTCTTACACTCATTCTTACAACACGATGACATAGTGGCTACAACCTCTATGTGAGGCAGTAGCCACAAAAAGCACCACAAGAGAAGAACCCAACAGTTTGGTGAGGTCAGTGGGTCACTGGCTTGATGCAGTTATTCCAAGCAAGGGATATACAACCAGATATCGTTATCAACTTTAATTTCCTGTAAAACTATCCTCTAGTTCCTATACTTTTGTTCACATAGCTCGTCTGTGGTCTGTCACCAATGGTGCCATGTTCGAAGTTGCTTAGCATGTTTAGATGTAAATATCAGGAAATGATCTGATCTGATCTGATCTGATCTGATCTGATCTGAACGATCGTTTCATATTCTTGTTTGGATCTCAAACCCAAATCTCTTCAGTGTGTAGCAAAAATCAAAGAATTGCCCTTGCAGTTCCTTTTGGAGGAGACTATGTGTTTGTATACCAAAACATCAGCATAGGATTATACTCGGCTCTCACTGCATCACACCATCTCTTCAAAATATTTATATATTTGAAATTTATTATTTCAGATATATATATATATATATATATATATATATACATATTGCTCTGTTATTTATTTGTAATAAGATTATATTATACAGTAATTATACTATTATAATACTATAATAATAATAATAATGTTATTATTATTTACAATATTGATGATTTCTTCCTAGGTTTTAAAAATGCATTTTTCCTCGAAAGTCTGAACCGGGGCGGCACGGTGGTGTAGTGGTTAGCGCTGTCGCCTCACAGCAAGAAGGTCCTGGGTTCGAGCCCCGGGGCCAGCGAGGGCCTTTCTGTGTGGAGTTTGCATGTTCTCCCCGTGTCCGCGTGGGTTTCCTCCGGGTGCTCCGGTTTCCCCCACAGTCCAAAGACATGCAGGTTAGGTTAACTGGTGACTCTAAATTGACCGTAGGTGTGAATGTGAGTGTGAATGGTTGTCTGTGTCTATGTGTCAGCCCTGTGATGACCTGGCGACTTGTCCAGGGTGTACCCCGCCTTTCGCCCGTAGTCAGCTGGGATAGGCTCCAGCTTGCCTGCGACCCTGTAGAAGGATAAAGCGGCTAGAGATAATGAGATGAGATGAGATGTCTGAACCATTATATGCTAGGCCCTAATTACCATATTTTCCATTGGTAATTATTTTATGCTTCTTCCTTTTTTAAAGTATCTCATGGTTTATTGGGGGGGAAAAAAGGTGAGACTATATTTACTGACATCTAAATTACATTACGTTTTTGGTCAGTTATGTAAGTGGGTGTAATCAGTTTAATGAACTTACAACAATGGTACAATTGTTGGTGAAATGTGAGATCGTGTCAAATTTTGTCACTCGTGAGTCATAAATTTGTGTTTGTGCGAGGTAAGTGATCCATACGACATGCGTACAAGTGCACTATATCACTATAATCCGTTGGAATATGAAGGGAAAACCTCTTGGGAGAAACTGCATCAATTACGATGTGTGAATTAATATGTTGTGTTGGTTGTTGGCAAATTGACAATCTTAATGAGCTGAAAGAATTTTTAAATCATTATTTGCTTTCATAATTTTGCTTTGCAGTCTGTAGCAGTGTCCGAAATCACTCACTCGTTCACTACTCCCTACTCACTATAGACCCTTTTCAGTCACGTGACCTTCGTAAACGCAACCACCATTTTGGACATGTAGTGGACTTCGGCTCGAATCGGTTTGAATGCGAGGAAGGCGACAAATGAAAAACATAAAAGAAAAAGGAGCGAGATGCAGAAAACACCTTCACTATCCAGCGACGTAGGGCATTTACAGGGCGAGCAGAGGGAGAGGTATTTGCAAAAATTGAGGTTAGCAGGCTTAGAGAACGACGTTTACCTGCTTCCACCAGGATTGTTCACTGACGTACGCGCCGGCTTGCTCCCCCTCAAATTAAGCAGCGCACGCCGGCTTGCTCCCCCTCAAATTAAGCAGCGCGCGCCGGCTTGCTCCCCCTCAAATTAAGCAGCACGCGCCGGCTTGCTCCCCCTCAAATTAAGCAGCGCGCTCCGGCTTCCGGAGCGCGCTGCTTAATTTGAGGGGGAGCAAGCCGGAGCGCACTCCGGAACCTCGGCCGGAGCACTCCGGGAGCAAGCCGGAGCGCGCTGCTTAATTTGAGGGGGAGCAAGCCGGAGCGCGCTCCGGAACCTCAGATGTTGGCTCCGGCAGCTATTTACACTGGATCCGGTGTAAATAGCTGCCGGATCATAATTACAGTAAACTAGTAAATACAGTAAAGGAAAAACTTGAGACTGAAAGGTTTTAACAGTCATCCAAATGACTGAACGTAAACATTGCTACAGTGACATACTAGCTACTATGTTGTTGACATTAGCTAGTCAACAATAGCTACTACAGAAGAACAAAGAGGTTACAATGGGTTATTTTAACCTATTTGGTTACACACTCGCCGCCACAGAATGTTAACAGCAATGTAATGCCTTTTCTGGCTAATTTTATTCGTCTTACCTCCA
Organism: Neoarius graeffei; assembly: GCF_027579695.1. NCBI lineage: Eukaryota > Metazoa > Chordata > Actinopteri > Siluriformes > Ariidae > Neoarius > Neoarius graeffei. The sequence goes on along the minus strand of NC_083588.1, from coordinate 51,055,305 downwards.
ACAAAGTGGTCACTACACAAGCGTTGGTATGCCGAGGGCTGCCAATCTTTCCTGTTAATGGCCGCTATCCATCTTCTCCGTCGGGATCTGATAAAATGATAAACCTTGCCTTGTTTGTTGATGGTTACTACATCCAGGTGCACAACAATATAGTGGCATGATGGAAGTCTTGCTGAAAATAAACACTTTCTTTGCTGCCGTTCCTCAATGCTGGCTGTGGTAAACTACTGGTAGTACATGTCCAAAATGGCGGCCGCGTTTGTCGTGACGTCACGTGAAAAGGGTCCATATAGGGAATTACTGTATAGAGGACTATACAGTGAGTTCATTGATAAAATGAAAAAACGCTTTCGGACACTACTCCGTCGCGCCGGTATTTACGTCATTACTGTCGCACAATTAAAACGTGCCAGATCAGCCGGCTGGTGGGTTTTCAAAATAATAAATACATGCATGTATTTTTGTGATAAATCCATATTATACTGAGCGCATTTCCGACATTAATCAATACAAAGTACCTGCATCTTTCAGTTCTTTTAAATCAAGGCTGAATACTTTGCCGCTGCCTTTTATTAAATCAAATTTGAGGGTTTTGATTAATTCCTTGCTCTACACTGTAACTTTTATTCTTGTATTTTATGTCTTATTCTATTTTAGCTTAATTTCTGTTCTCTTGCTATTTTTAAATGTATTTGAATGTCCGTTTATATTCTCTCGTTGCTGCACCAGGTGCTCCTCTCTGTCGTCTGCCATTTTTCTTTCAGCACAACCGCAATGCATGATGGTATGTATATATTGCTTGGCTAGTGACCATCGGTTGTACACTACTTTCCACGATGCATTTTGGGATACTATGAGTCCACTATTATTATAGGGTGCAATAATTTTCACTTTACATTCGGACAGCACTACAAAATGGCAAACTCACTACTGTATATGGTCCACTATGTAGTGAATAGTGAGTCATTTTTGACGCTGTGTGTGTGTGTATCTGTGAGAGACTTTGACTTAAATCAGAATTCTCACAGTTGACTGGACTGTAATCTTGACATTTTGATCCTTTTGGGGGGTTTTTTGGTTTGGTTGGTTGGTTTTTTTTTTACATTTGTTTCTTTTCTAAAACAGTTAGATACTAAGCAAGGTATTGCCATTACTGCCGAACCCAATCCACGCTTGAGGTGAACCATATTTGGTTGACTTGGCCAGAATTGCAGCAGTAGGGTGGCTGGTTCCTTTCTACGCACTCACACATACATACACACCCATGGGCAATTTAGAGTCACCAGTTAACCTAACTGCATGGCTTTGGACTGTGGGAGAACCCGGAGCACCCAGAGGAAATTCACGCAGACACGGAGAGAACATGCAAACTCCACATAGAAAGGCCCTCGTAAGATTCGAACCCAGAACTGTGAGGGGACAGTGCTAACCACTGCACCACCATGCCACTCAGGCATAGTATATCTCATCTCATTATCTCTAGCCGCTTTATCCTGTTCTACAGGGTCGTAGGCAAGCTGGAGCCTATCCCAGCTGACTACGGGCGAAAGGCGGGGTACACCCTGGACAAGTCGCCAGGTCATCACAGGGCTGACACGTAGACACAGACAACCATTCACACTCACATTCACACCTACAGTCAACTTAGAGTCACCAGTTAACCTAACCTGCATGTCTTTGGACTGTGGGGGAAACCGGAGCACCCGGAGGAAACCCACGCGGACACGGGGAGAACATGCAAACTCCGCACAGAAAGGCCCTCGCCGGCCACGGGGCTCGAACCCAGGACCTTCTTGCTGTGAGGCGACAGCGCTAACCACTACACCACCATGCCACTCAGGCATAGTATATGTCAGAGCAAATAAATGTTTGCCAGCTTAACTGTCTGCAGTGAGGCCTCTATCGCTTAAGCAATCCGTGTTTATAGTCAGATACCAATCGAAATCTGAACAGGATACAGGTTTACTGGATCTTTTATAGTTAAAAGCAAGCACCCGAAGTGTACAAAAACAGACCGAAACCATTTCAAATCCGATCAGTTTCTCCGAATTTCATATATTTGGGCTATTTCTAGCATTTTGATGACGAAGCTGTTCTTGTTAAAACTGTTAATGTTATAGTCAGGCTGTCTGTTGCTGCCCAAATGAGGATGGGTTCCCTTTTGAGTCTGGTTCCTCTCGAGGTTTCTTCATGTCGTCTGAGGGAGTTTTTCCTCGCCACCGTTGCCACAGGCTTGCTCATCAGGGATAGATTAGGGATAAAATTAGCTCATGTATAAAGTCATTCAAATTCTGTAAAGCTGTTTTGCGACAGTGTTTATTGTTAAAAGCACTATACAAATAAACTTGACTTGAAACTTGACTTCTTGAGTCCGTTAAGGCACGGAGCTTGTCGAGTGGGAAATCCTCGCCTCTGAACTGCTGCTTTCAGACTGACTCACAAGCGTGGCTGCACGTCCGCATGTCACCAATCCATCAGTCTTTTTGGAAAGTGTCAGAAGACAAGATCGATATTTCATATAGCAGCCATCCTTTCCTTTATTTCCTCTAGGTTTTTCTGCTTATCCGCAAACAGCTTCTTGGGAGCCTTCTTCTATCGGTTCATGTTGCGTCGATTCCTCTTACTTCATTTCTTTGCCTGGCCCTGGGTTTCTGTCTGTGTTAGGGGCTAAAGGCAGATTGATTGTAAATGCATTATGATAACAACTCATAAACAATTCATGTTTAATAATAAATAACAGAAGAGATATTATTATACATACTGGGCACTTTTTCGCTGGAATAAAAACGTGTTCTTTTCCCTTCTAGCGGGTTTCATTCATTTGGTTTGATAGCATGCCGTATTGTTCGCATATCGCTTATCCTACGTGTATTACGTCACTCTAGCCAATGGAGAATGAGCGTTGAATATGGTTTACGATGTCAAATTGTTGTCAGGACAACATGACGTCACACATCTGAGGCATAAAACTTCCATGCTAGCGAGTGACTGTAAACAAACATGGCCACCAGGTTTGCTTCGTTAAATATGGAAAGAGAAAGACGTGTTGAACACCTGAAAGGAAAGTGTATGTAAAATAGTAGTAATATTGGCTGGCTTTTTTTCGTGGGATATCGGCTATATTCCATTCAGCTAGCATGATGTCATGTTAGCTGAACAGAATATATCTGATATACCCTCAACGCCAGCCAATCTTATTTAAATAGATAATAGATTACAAATATAATGCACAGTGCATTGTCACGGCAGCACGGTAGTGTAGTGGTTAGCACTGTCGCCTCACAGCAAGAAGGTTCTGGGTTCGAGCCCAGCAGCCGACGAGGGCCTTTCTGTGCGGAGTTTGCATGTTCTCCCCGTGGGTTTCTTCCGGATGCTCTGGTTTCCCCCACAGTCCAAAGACATGCAGGTTAGGCTAATTGGTGGCTCTAAATTGACCGTAGGTGTGAATGTGAGTGTGAATGGTTGTTTGTCTCTTTGTGTCAGCCCTGTGATGACCTGGCGACTTGTCCAGGGTGTACCCCGCCTCTCGCCCATAGTCAGCTGGGATAGGCTCCAGCTTGCCTGCGACCCTGCACAGGATAAGTGGCTACAGATAATGGATGGATGGATGGATGGATGGATGGATGCATTTTCACAAATAATTACGGTAGAACAGTGTGTAATGCATTATGAATGAATTATAACATATGTGTGTGTTCATTGTTTGTTATAAATATGAGCTTCATCAAGACAAATGACCCATTAACACTAAAGTAAGCTAACTGATCATAGTGCCCCCACATTACCAGCTCGCTTTGGTTAGATGGATGATCAGTCTTGCCATTATTTAATAATAATAATTCATTGGATCTACTTACACAATTGAGGTAATAATTTATATGGATCATTCATTCATTCATTCATCTCATTATCTCTAGCCGCTTTATCCTGTTCTACAGGGTCGCAGGCAAGCTGGAGCCTATCCCAGCTGACTACGGGCGAAAGGCGGGGTACACCCTGGATAAGTCGCCAGGTCATCACAGGGCTGACACATAGACACAGACAACCATTCACACTCACATTCACACCTACGGTCAATTTAGAGTCACCAGTTAACCTAACCTGCATGTCTTTGGACTGTGGGGGAAACCGGAGCACCCGGAGGAAACCCACGCGGACACGGGGAGAACATGCAAACTCCGCACAGAAAGGCCCTCGCCGGCCACAGGGCTCGAACCCAGGACCTTCTTGCTGTGAAGCGACAGCGCTAACCACTACACCACCGTGCTGCCCAATTTGCATGGATCATTGTCAATAATTCCATGTTAATTGTGCTAATTTCTGACTAACACAACAAGAATTTGTAAAAACATGATTTTTCTCAACCATAGACCAGTAAATTAAGTTGAACCATGGCCTACAGGTTATAGAAGCAACTTTGGGACCAAAAGGTCGCCAGTTTGATTCCCTGGACCCACAGGAATGGCTGAAGAGCCCTTGAGCAAGGCACCTAACCCCTAACTGCTCCGGGTATGTTGTATGTCGATCTGGATAAAAGCGTTTGCTAAATGCCATTAATGTCTATCCATCCATCCATTATCTGTAGCCACTTATCCTGTGCAGGGTCGTGGGCAAGCTGGAGCCTATCCCAGCTAACTATGGGTGAGAGGCGGGGTACACCCTGGACAAGTTGCCAGATCACAGGGCTGACACATAGACACAGACAACCATTCACACTCACATTCACACCTACGGTCAATTTAGAGCCACTAATTAGCCTAACCTGCATGTCTTTGGACTGTGGGTGGAACCGGAGCACCCGGAGGAAACCCACGCAGACACGGGGAGAACATGCAAACTCCGCACAGAAAGGCCCCCGTCGGACACTGGGCTCGAACTCAGAGCCTTCTTGCTGTGAGGTGACAGCGCTAACCACTACACCACCATGCCACCCTGCCATTAATGTAATATATAATATAACCAACTTTAAAGTGCATATCACAGGTAAATTCAGGAGCAAGATCAATGTAATTCTCCTATTTTATATTAAACTTTGGTCAAATATCTGTCACATTTTGCATTTTGTGCAATTTTTTTACCTTGCACAATACCAGAAAAATTCAGTTGAAATCAAGCCATTTGAGGCAAATTGGTCCGCCTCTGAAAAAACTTGGCATTTGGATTTCCCGGCAAACATTGATTTTCATGACGTCGCGTGTGGGACGCCTCCTTCTGAATCCTACATCAGCACTGGTTTGTTTATGAGAAAATGACCTGGTGGTTTTCTGTAAATTTCTTCAACGTTATCGCGTAATTATTAAAATGGTTAACAGACGTATCGTAGGGGGGTGTAGCAACACCAATCTTGATGGGATTAGTACTCATTGTTTTCCAAAAGACCAGACAATGAGAGAGAAATGGGAGCGCTTCGTCTACACAGGCTGTGCACTGAAACCGTGCAAAGCTCTCTCAGCCTGCTGGCGCTTCCACAGGTAACGTCACGAATCTGGCTCCAGACTCCCTTGGGATTTTTCCAGATGCATTTTATTTTATTTTTTTCTGCTGTAGACAGATGGCCTTGTGCAAAATTACCCTTCTGGATGAGTGTGGAAAAGGACATACTTTCATATTTAAAAAAAAAAAAAAATTGGTCCAGGATATGCACTTCAAGGTTCAGACCTAAAGGAATACCAAGGCTCTTGCAGAATTTGAACCCAGATCTCCTGATTACAAGGCCAGTACACATTTTAAGAGCTTTTATTAAATCAGTAACTGTATTAGTTAAAATTTCTGTACACTAGCTAGCGAACTGCACCAAGTTAAAAACTATGACTCACGTGTCAAGCTTGCTGCCTAAATTTCTGTTTGTATAAAACTAACTAATTCTATGCATAAAAAGTTCTTTGATCCGTTTCACTGTGTGTGAGAATCTGATGAGATAGAAGGGATTTCTTTTTCTTTTTTAATGGATCTTGACGCAAAACTTGCGTGTAGTTGAGCGGATGCAAAAAAAAAAAAAGTGTGTTCAACTAGGATAATATACGCCACTGTTTATTTATTTATTTATTAATCCTATTTAATAAATGCTGTGTGTGCAGCTGTCTTTTGCTATGAATAATTTATCAACATTTCATTTGACATATGTCATCATGGTAAATTCTCGCCTCCTATTTAAACCTCAACACACTCGCACTCACAGGCTTTGCAGCTATCTTCATGCCTGTCTGCACCTCCCACGGTTTGGAGTGTGCCTGACACCTGACAGCGGCAAGAGGGAAAAAAGGGGAAAAGAAGTTAACAGGGAAAAAGAGGGAAGTGGGTGGCTTATATAAAGATATAAAGCCAACATGATCTATACTGCTGCACCGAAAACCATTCAAACCAGCTCAACCGTATGGAGAAAAGTAATATGATGTTTTAAGTATGCAATTTTTTTTCGGTTCATGATACAGTATTTCCTGTTTACTGAATACTTTCTGATAACAAGGACAGGGAATCAGGATTATATACAATACAAATCATGTAAACAGAGGTGGACAAAGTACCCAACTTCATTACTTAAGTCAAAATACAGATCCCACTGGTCAAATGTTACTCCGATACAAGTGAAAGTTGTACAGTCAAATTTTTACTTAAGTTAAAGTACTGAAGTACTCGCTTTTAAAAATACTTAAGTATTAAAAGTACATTTTCTGTCAACACATTGTTGTATTATTGCCACAACGTTTACAAAAAGACAGAAATGTGAATTCACAAAATGAATGCATGCTGTGCCACAGTGGCGGCTGGTAGTCTTTCAAACAGGGGAGGCTGGTCGGTTACAATATTTCCAGATTTTAAAAGTAAAAAGAAAAAAAACATCAATTTTGCCCATACTCTTGCCTCTGATCTGGCTGATTGTTGGCAGGGTCACAAACTGTGAAATAACAGGTTCTTTTGGCCCATTAGCCTACTGTCCAATATACATGATGGTGGTGTTGGGGGGGTATATTTTAACATTTTGTATTTTAAAATTGTAGCATGTTGTTTAAAAATTGATCATTATTGAAAGCAGCTCTTTGTCAGGAACCTCAGCAGTAACAGCAGAGTGTTCTGGAATAGGCACAAGCACTGACCTTGGGGAGCCAAACATAGAGCTGGGTGCCACACATTTCATTCAATGACACTTTCCCTATATTTTACTTATTTTGACTGAGAAATGTTTTATTGACAATTTTGATAACCCTTCACTTTTAATCCAGGTCTGTAGTGTGAAATGTTCTCGGCTGTGTTTTTGTTTAAAAATGTTTTCCAAATTGTAGCTGTGTTTAATTCATATCCAGAGAAATATATATTCCAATATAATATACTCAGCATAAACATTTTAAATAGATTCTATATTTTTGGTCCATCCATGACATATTACAAGTAGCCTATTTACTGTTGTTGATGTGGGTCACTTGCTGTTAGCCAATTCACTTTCTCGTACCAGGAGAGCTGAAAGGAACGAGTATTATTCCCTACCTTTTGCACCAAGTCAATTTGAGGCGTTGGTCTACCCTGCTCTTTAATTTTAATTTTTTCCTCGAAAGGAAGACTGGCAAATGGCTTCGCCAAAATTAAATCAGCAATGCTTGGCATCCGTGCGCAGCTTTCTTGCTAGCTGACTAGCCCCCTCAAGTTCAAGTTCAGTCACTCAAATAAACGAAATTTCTGGAACTAAGATAGCAAACTTTACAACACTATATTTACACTTTATTTACAGTGAAAATATACACAAACTAAAAAAGCTGGTAGAAACCGTATGTAATGAATGAAATCGAAATGTAAGCTGATCTCTTACAATACACCACAGCACTTGCGAATCCGCATGGGACTGAACTGAAATTCACCGCTGCCTGTCTATATTTGAAACGAGCTGTCAATCAAAGAAAATATCCGGCCGCTTTCACCAATCACCAGTCTCCTCGCGGAAAGCTTTGCCATGTCCCTCCCACTGTGAGGCTGGGAGTCCGTGGGTGGGCGTTTTCGCAGTATTTGTCCAATAACCGTCTTGCATTTTGAGATTGACAAGCGCATAGCTCCCAATCCACTGAGGCTGGGCTGCATCGCGCTGTCACGAGGGGGAAAAACTCGCGCACACATTAGGCGAACTGGGGAAAGTTATAACGGAATGATTTCGCACTGTAGTTGGGTTGAGCACATGTATTTCTATGATTCTGGATCTGAAATAGCAATGTTATAAGGTCAGCTATAACATAAGCCTAGCGCAATTCATCCTACACGATGTTCGTCATTTTTAGAGGAGGCTGAGCCTCCCTCGTTGTCTTAGAGCAATCGCCCGTGCTGTGCCATCATGGTGGTTTAACGTTAAGCTAGCTAGTCAGTGAAGCTCCACCTGACATGCTAGCAAACTTTTTTTTCAAACTCAAAATCATATTGGGTAGCTAACATAACTGGAAAAGAAAGATTTCTACATTGTTTATTTGGCAAGATTATGCTAAAACATATTTCTAAAAGGACTTCAGATAAGTTAACGTTATTCATGTTAGTGTAACTCCATTTTACATACTAACTAGCTATGTGTTAGCGTTAGCTGTGGACAAGTTGACGGCAACTTGGCGGGCAAATCCATAGAAAGTCATGTGACTAACTAGACTGCATAGCTATCGCAACGTTATCGCTAGCTCTAAAAGCACAGACAACTTCGTTGCAAGCTTTCTCTTGGAATAAAATGTTTATATACCTCAATATGCTTCCGCAGATCGGACGGTGAGTTTTTGTAGGCCGTGATGTGGTTCGTTTTAGGTAAACAAAGCAAATATTTCAAACTAAACAAAGCTTTAATCCTTTCAGAAAACTGAAACATGGGTTCTAGGTAAAGCCATGAGTGCGTGCATTCCCCAGAAGAACCGCCTCCTTCCATTCTGCCATCAGCTGATCGTGTTAAATAACACTGCTGTGAAATCACTGGTCTTTATTTTATCCAGTCTATGGATGTGACGTGACCCTAGTGATTACTGATCGGCTGTCTCAGTGTCGCCTGCGAAAAAACCAATCCGGTTTTAGAAAAGAAAAGAAAAAAAACATCCACTTTCAAAGCTGCTTCATAGTAACAAGTAACAAGGACCTTGATAGAAATGTAGTGGATTGAAAAGTACGATATTTGCTTTTCAAATGTGGTGAAGTTAAAGGAACAGTCCACCGTACTTCCATAATGAAATATGCTCTTATCTAAATTGAGACGAGCTGCTCCGTTCCTCTCCGAGCTTTGCGCGACCTCCCAGTCAGTCAGACGCGCTGTCACTCCTGTTAGCAATGTAGCTAGGCTCAGCATGGCCAATGGTATTTTTTGGGGCTGTAGTTAGATGCGACCAAACTCTTCCGCGTTTTTCCTGTTTACATAGGTTTATATGACCAGTGATATGAAACAAGTTCAGTTACACAAATTGAAACGTGGCGATTTTCTATGCTATGGAAAGTCCGCACTATAATGACAGGCGTACTAACACCTTCTGCGCGCTTCGGCAGCGCATTGATACGGAGCTCAGATATCAATGCGCTGCCGAAGCGCGCAGAAGGTGTTAGTACGCCTGTCATTATAGTGCGGACTTTCCATAGCATAGAAAATCGCTACGTTTCAATTTGTGTAACTGAACTTGTTTCATGTCACTGGTCATATAAACCTATGTAAACAGGAAAAACGCGGAAGAGTTTGGTCGCATCTAACTACAGCCCCAAAAAATACCATTGGCCATGCTGAGCCTAGCTACATTGCTAACAAGAGTGACAGCGCGTCTGACTGCGTCTGACTGACTGGGAGGTCGCGCAAAGCTCGGAGAGGTACGGAGCAGCTCGTCTCAATTCAGATAAGAGCATATTTCATTATGGAAGTACGGTGGACTGCTCCTTTAAAGTCATAGGTTTCCAAAAAAATAATACTTAAGTAAAGTACAGGTACTCAAAGTGTACTTAAGTACAGTACTCAAGTAAATGTACTTCGTTACTGTCCACCTCTGCATGTACGTAAATAATGTATTACAAAGTAGTCTTATTAGGAGGCTGTGGATTCCTACAAGTACCTCGGGCTGTGGCTGGACAGCAAGCTGGACTGGACTTGCAACACCAATCACTACAGGAAGGGACAGAGCAGGCTATACTTCCTGAGGAGGCTGCGGTCCTTTAACATCTGCAGAAAACTCCTGTGGATGTTCTATCAGTCTGTGGTCGCCAGTGTCCTGTTTTACACCGTGGTGTGCTGGGGGGGGCAGCACATCCAAGAAGGACACATCCAGGCTGGACAAACTGATCAGGCGGGCCGGCTCTGTGGTCGGCATGAAGCTGGACTCTCTGGTGACGGTGGCAGAGAAGAGGTCTATGGACAAACTACTGAACATCATGGACGATGCCAGTCACCCTCCGCACACCGTCATCAGCAACCAGAGGAGCCTGTTCAGTGACAGAATGCTCCTTCCCAAGCGCAGGACGAACAGACTTAAAAACTCCTTTGTCCATCACGCCATCAGACCATACAACTCCTCTCTGGGGGGGAGGAGGGGTAACAGGAGGACAGAGGACAGGAAGGAGCAGTAGCCTAGCCTAACAATAAGCAATACTGGACAATGTGCAATATAAAGTGCAATATCTCTCCTGCCGCCGCCCCCCCCTTTTTTTCTCCCCTCCCTCCTTCCCCCCCTCTTCCCCATATCTTGTTCTTTTTATATTTGTATAATGTCAATAATTTATTTTAATTTATCTAGTAGTTTTCTCTATTTCTTTTCTCTGTTTATCTGTAATGATGCTACTGGAATCTTAATTTCCCTGAGGGAACCCTCCCAAAGGGATCAATAAAGTTTTATCTAATCTAATCTAATCTAATCTATTATTCTCATATGTCAGCCATAGTTGACTGTTTTGCTGAAGATTTGTTCAATAGCTCAGGAGACCTACCCAGAGTGGACGTCGAGGACGTAAAGCACTCACACACATGGACAGTTCAGAGTAGCCAGTTAAACTAACTGCATGTCTTTGGACGGTGAGGGAAACCAGAGCACCTGGAGGAAACCCACACAGACACGGGGAGAACATGCAAACTCTACACAGAAAGGCCCCTGTCGGTTGTGAGGTTTGAATCCGGAACCTTCTCGCTGTGAGGCAACAGTGCTAACCACTACACCACCCATGGAAAGTAGGCTCAAGCTCACACGTCTTTGACTACACTCACAATAGGTGTTTTTGTGCCTAGAAATAGCCTGAAGCGCTTTTGTGCTCATGTGAAACATTAATATCTCTGTGTATCTCAGCACAATGGTGTAGTGGTTAGCACTGTCGCCTCAAAGCAAGAAGGTTCTGGGTTCGAGCCCAGTGGCTAACGGGGGGGCTTTCTGTGTGGAGTTTGCATGTTCTCATGTCTGTGTGGGTTTCCCCCATAGTCCAAAGACATGCAGTTTAGGTTTACTGACTACTCTAAATTGTCCATAGGTGTGAATGTGTGTGAGTGTACAGAAAGGAACCGGCCACCCTACTGCTGCGTTCTGGCCAAGTCAACCAAGATCTCATCTCATCTCATTATCTCTAGCCGCTTTATCCTTCTACAGGGTCGCAGGCAAGCTGGAGCCTATCCCAGCTGACTACGGGCGAAAGGCGGGGTACACCCTGGACAAGTCGCCAGGTCATCACAGGGCTGACACATAGACACAGACAACCATTCACACTCACATTCACACCTACGGTCAATTTAGAGTCACCAGTTAACCTAACCTGCATGTCTTTGGACTGTGGGGGAAACCGGAGCACCCGGAGGAAACCCACGCGGACACGGGGAGAACATGCAAACTCCACACAGAAAGGCCCTCGCCGGCCCCGGGGTTCGAACCCAGGACCTTCTTGCTGTGAGGCAACAGCGCTAACCACTACACCACCGTGCCGCCCCGTCAACCAAGATGGTTCACTTCAAGCCCGGATCGGGTTCGGCAGTGATGACAACAATGATCTGTATCTAAATTTGATCTGATTGTACCAGCTAAGATAGCTTAGCTAGCTGTCTAGACTACATTTATCATTAATAATAATAATAATAATAATAATTTGGCTTGAGCTTGTTAGTGCATGTTCACCCTGTGTCTGGTGTCCACTCTCTGGGTTTCCTCTCACCTCCCAAAAACATGTTAGGAGGCATTGAGTAAGTGTGTGTGTGTGTGTGTGTGTGTGTGTGTGTGTGTGTGTGTGTGTGTGTGTGTGTGTGTGTGTGTGTGAGAGAGAGTGATTCCCACCTCACATCCTGTGTCAATCCAGTGTCATACTGACCAGGAAGAAGTGAATATTAAAGATGAATTGTAATAACCATAATGAGACGAGGCTGCTTGGAGACAGAGAATCAAGACGAGGAGAATACTTTAGAGCTGAAGCAAGGTTGACGTATCTCTGCTTATATAAGTATCTCTGATAATATGTATTCATCACTAATTTTCTCACTGACACTCTACCCACCCTCCACTCTCCATCTAGGTCATTTCCGCTTGTCCCCTGAGCCGCAACCTGTTTGGTCGGAAGAAAAAAAAAAACAGCTTAATGTATCTCAGAGCTTTTCTGAAAAGTTTAACTTCTTACAACTTTTGAACTTCGTGCTTCTCTCAGGGGAAAAAACACTGCCGGCAGCACTTCAGAAAACTGCCCACATTCTGACCGCCTTGCAGCTGCCTGCGATTGAACTGCATGTAAATATGAGCTGGCGGTCAAGGCGGAAGGCTGAGCTCATCTTCTGGGGGAACCTGCAAAACAATCGAATAGATAGATAGCTCATTGATAATGTTTTAATATTTGATCGTGTGATCTCTGGGATCACTTAGTTGTGCCTCGCAACATTGTTCTGATTTTTTTTTATTAAATGACGTTTCTGCTGACTTCATGTGATATACGAATCTGAAATAAAAAAACAGTGAATGCTTTGCTTGAATGTACAGTACTGAATGTACCTTTTCTATCCCTCCGCCTCCTCTCTTTTTCTTACTCAGGGTTCAGCGGACTCCTACACTAGTCGTCCCTCAGACTCTGACGTGTCTCTGGAGGAGGACCCAGAGGCCCTGAGAAAAGAGGCAGACAGACAGGCTCTGGCAACCCTTGAGAAAGCCAAAGTGTGTAACTTTCCTTTTTTCTTATCTTTTCTCTGATGAATACGCCTAGCCCTAATCCCAGTCCTATGTGACGTCTAAATTGACATCTTCATCTGATAGAGTTTCACTGTTAAATCATGTGGAGTGGAATTACCAACAGCAACCTTACAGTCGTACTCAGAAGTGTGCCATTTTGGATGGATGAGTGGATGGATCGATTGGTGGATCGATTGGTGGATCGATTGATGGATGGCTTGATGGATGGATGGATGGATGGATGGATGGATGGATGGGCTGATTGATGGATGGCTTGACGAATGGACGGACTGATGGACAGATGAACGGATGGACTGACGGACTGATGGACGGATGGACGGACAGATGGACTGACAGATGGACTGACAGATGGATGGACAGATGGACGGACGGACGGATGGACAGACGGATGGATGGACGGACGGACTGACGGATGGACGGACGGACGGACTGACGGATGGACGGACAGACGGACGGATGGATGGATGGATGCATGGATTGATTGATTGATTGATTGATTGATTGATTGATTTACTTTATTGATCCCAAGCTGGGAAATTGTTTGGTTGCAGCAGCAAGTTATCAGACATGTGAAAAGAAAAAGACACGCTGTGCAACATAAAATAGAATTTAAAAAAAGAAGATCCCAAGAACGAGCTGACTATACAATATACAGATATAAAAATGTAACAACAAAAAAGATATATCTACACATGTGCTTCGTACTTTTACAGTGCAAAATATTTCACCTCATGTTCAGTCTCATTCAGTTTTACTTTTTCCTCCAATATTTCAGTTGAACTAGCAGGATCCTAAACTCTCAGACTATTATTTCTGAAAGAAATGCTGCAGTATAATTTGGATTTGGTTTACAGAAAGGACACGCACTTCTCCAAAAAGATTACATTTCTCAGCAGCGTAGCAGATTCAGACACTATCACTTGTATTTACTTCATCATACTGTTTAGAACCGTATTTATTATTTTATTCTTTTTTTAAATGATTATTCTCTGACTTTCTGCCTCAGACGAAACCAGTTGCTTTTGCTGTGAGGACTAACGTTGGCTATAACCCGGGTCCTAATGATGATGTTCCAGTGCAGGGCATGGCCATCTCATTTGAAGCCAAAGATTTCCTGCATATCAAAGAGGTCAGTTCCGCTTCTCATCTGCAGTGACATAATCTGTAAATCCTTGTAATTTCTGATATATTTCATTCACAGAAGTGATTGTCAAATCAATTGCTTGTATATTAATAATAAGCTTGCTGGTTATTTGTTCTATTAAACTAGATATTTCTAATGCAGTTCTACTGTAATTATAATTTATACGTGATTTTCAATAACCCTTTGAATGAACATACAGTATTTAGACATTGGCATCCCCAGTACTGATTTTAGTCTTTGGGATGTATTTTTTTGAAAATGGCACAACTGCAAAAACAAGACATAAGTGTAGTGCATTGTATATTTTTGGTATCTTCATGAACATTGTAACCATGGTAATATGACAGTGAGGCACTAGTGTAAAAGAGTTTGGTGTGAAAGAATTCACTATTGTTGAGAGGTGTGATTAGGGGGACCATCAAAACAGTTTCTCTGGTTCCCTTTATAAACCAGTTACTGTATATGCAAGGAGGCACAGTAAAAAAAATTTATATAGCATTAGATATCATTTATAGAGTTTTATAGCAGTTTTATTGGAACAAGTAACCAGCTGGATGATATAATTTATAGAAAATGTGTTTTCTGTCTTTCTTGTTACTATATTTTATGTTAATACATTAGTGAGAGTGTTCCAAGTGTTGAGAATTTTCAATGCTACCTGTCCAAAATCCAAGGGGGTTGACTACATGGAGATCAGGCGAATGCGGAGATCACATGGTGTTTAAAGAGAAAATGTGCAGAAAGTCAGTGATGAATATAGACAGAATGACCCAGCGGACACCAGCTGTGAGCACTGAGCGGTTGCATGCCCATTTACCCCTTGGCAATAAAATGTATTATTCTAGCCACATTCACTGGATATGAGCAATCGCGCGCTCTGATTGGCTACTCTACTACTAGGCTATCAGCTCATATAATGTGAGGAGAGAAAAACAAAATGGTGGAGTGCATCAAGTCAGATCTATCACTTTGTTACCAAGTATTTAAAAAAAACAGAAATAGCTAAAAGAATGTAGGGTTTTTTTCCCCCCAATATCTCCTGTTCCACACTCCAGCCCAGTCGGTGGCAATAATGCACCTTTAAGTTGGTTTGCCAACCGCCCAATAAAAAAAACCCTAAAGAAGAGGAAGAAGAAAATGGCGGACCATGTTGCTGAACCAACTGAGGATGAAATAAAAACTCTACTCGAAAACAAAGCCCCAAAAAATACAAAGAAAAGCAACAAAATATGGAATAAAAGTATTTGATGGTAAGAACGTATCTTTTTTTCAAGAATTATTATTATTATGGGGCGGCACGGTGGTGTAGTGGTTAGCGCTGTTGCCTCACAGCAAGAAGGTCCGGGTTCGAGCCCCGTGGCCGGCGAGGGCCTTTCTGTGTGGAGTTTGCATGTTCTCCCTGTGTCCGCGTGGGTTTCCTCTGGGTGCTCCGGTTTCCCCCACAGTCCAAAGACATGCAGGTTAAGTTAACTGGTGGCTCTAAATTGACCGTAGGTGTGAATGTGAGTGTGAATGGTTGTCTGTGTCTATGTGTCAGCCCTGTGATGACCTGGCGACTTGTCCAGGGTGTACCCCGCCTTTCGCCCATAGTCAGCTGGGATAGGCTCCAGCTTGCCTGCGACCCTGTAGAACAGGATAAAGCGGCTAGAGATAATGAGATGAGATGAGATTATTATTATTATTAGTAGTAGTAGTAGTAGTATTGCATTTTTCCCAATTTGCTCCTGTCATTTCGCCGGTTTGTTTACATTCTAAACGGAAATGATTTTGTCGGACGTTTTGTACGAAGTTTTTATTTATCGAATTTGCAAAAAATAAAAATGCTCCTGTGACAGTTCGTGTAGGTGGGTGGAGCGCAGAAGGACGGCAGGCCAGAACTGAGTTCACAAAACTCTTATTTAGCTTTTCAGCTTCTATATTCACTCTCCCAGACACTCAGACACACGCACACACATCAGTCGTCTGGTTGTGGAGAGAGCTCCCTCTGCTCTCGCTCTCTCTCCTTAAATAGGGCGCGGTCACTGGGGAAGACACACAAACACATTAATTAACGTCAGGTGCAGTGATTCTGCCACTTACCTTCCCTGACTCCGCCCTCCGGTCACAGACCGATGCTTGACCACGCCCCCGCTGCCACAGCTCCGTTTCTCAAAACCCAGTGAATGTGGATAGAATAAAACAGTTATTCTGCTCAATCTCATCACACATGACTTATAGCTAGTTATTCGTGGAATAACTGTTAATTATCTGTGCTAGATTGTGTTGTCTGCATTTAAAGGGCATATTCTGGACCAATTTCGTTTTTTTTTTTTTTATATGAAAGAATGTCCCTTTACACACTCATCCAGAAGGGTAATTTTGCACAAGGCCATCTGTCTACAGCAGAAAAAAATAAAATAACAAAACACATCTGGAAAAATCCCAAGGGAGTCTGGAGCCAGATTCGTGACGTCACCTGCGGAAGCGCCAGCAGGCTGCGCGAGCTTTGCACGGTTTCAGTGCACAGCCTGTGTAGACCAAGCGCTCCCATTTCTCTCTCACTGTCCGGTCTTTTGGGAAACGATGAGTACTAATCCCATTAAGATTGGTGTTGCTACACCCTCCTACGATACATCTGTTAACCATTTTAATAATTACGTGATAACGTTGAAGAAATTTGCAGAAAACCACCAGCTCGTTTTCTCATAAACAAACCAGCGCTGATGTAGGATTCAGAGGGCGGCGTCCCACACGCGACGTCACGAAAATCAATGTTTCCCAGGAAATCCAAATGCCGAGTTTTTTCAGAGGCGGACCAATTCGCCTCAAATGGCTTGATTTGAACTGAATTTTTCTGGTATTGCGTAAGGTAAAAAAATTGCGCAAAATGTGACAGATATTTGACCAAAGTTTAATATAAAATAGGAGAATTACATTAATAATAATAATAATAATAATAGGTTTAATTTAAATAGCGCCTTTCTAAAAACCCAAGGTCGCTTTACAATTATAGACAGAAGAAAAAAAAGAAAAGTCCAACAAATAGGGGTCAGGATGTCATTCCAGTGGTGTAGCAGCCACAGTCCCACCAGAAGGCGCACGAAAACAAGTCCCACACCGCCAGCACAGCCGCCACGATGCCGCCAGCAACATCTTTTGAACACCACGCCATGGATCCACAAAGCAAGCACAGAAGCACCGCCACGCGGAGCGCTGGTACGGTATGTCCCAAACCGCCTGCACAGCCGCCGCGACGCCACCAAGCAACATCACTTGAAACATCACACCAAGCATTAAAGCACAGAGCGCTGGACAACCATGATGTTAAAATGAGCAACGAGCTCCCTGCAGTCCATAGCTGGGACCACAGGCATCACCCACGGTGAACCGACGCCCAAAACTGGGTCCGGAGCTACACCACAACCGGTGGACAAAAACACTCAAATAAACATCAAACTACACAAACACACAGAAAAAAAGAAAAAAAGTAAAAATAAAAAAGGAGAGAAAATAAAATAAAAAAAGCTCCGGTGAGAAGCGGCAGCCAGAATGCGCACGACGTACTCTCAACCGGAAACAGAGTTGATCTTGCTCCTGAATTTACCCGTGATATACACTTTAAAACAGTGTATGAGCTATATTTAAAAGTTTGATACCAAAATATGATATGATATATGCCAGATTTTGGGCGGCACGGTGGTGTAGTGGTTAGCGCTGTCGCCTCACAGCAAGAAGGTCCAGGATCAAGCCCCGTGGCCGGCGAGGGCCTTTCTGTGCGGAGTTTGCATGTTCTCCCCGTGTCCGCGTGGGTTTCCTCCGGGTGCTCCGGTTTCCCCCACAGTCCAAAGACATGCAGGTTAGGTTAACTGGTGACTCTAAATTGACCGTAGGTGTGAATGTGAGTGTGAATGGTTGTCTGTGTCTACGTGTCAGCCCTGTGATGACCTGGCGACTTGTCCAGGGTGTACCCCGCCTTTCGCCCGTAGTCAGCTGGGATAGGCTCCAGCTTGCCTGCGACTCTGTAGAACAGCATAAAGCGGCTACAGATAATGAGATGAGATGCCAGATTTTCACTTTCACTGACAATTGAATGCTCACTGCATACATGTAGGTCTGATCAGTGGTGTGGCAAAAGGTGATGTGGGTGATGTGTGTGTGTTTCTACTCACAGAAATATAATAATAACTGGTGGATAGGACGTTTGGTGAAAGAAGGATGTGAGGTGGGTTTCATCCCCAGTCCGGTAAAGCTGGAGAGCACTCGTCAGCTCCAGGAGCAGAGGAGTAGACAGAACCGCTTAAGCTCCAGGTATCAGTCACAACACCACAACAACATTTAACCCAGTCAAAACATGGCAACCAGAAGCCAAATGCATCCCAACATAGTAACCAGCAATGTGGATCATTCATACTGTATTTTAATAATCAGCATACTTCAGTCAGTTCACGGGCACAGCGTTGATAAGCCATGAATAAGGCTATGACGTGTCCTTCAGCACATTATTCACGAGTTTGTGAAATAAAAATCGTGTATGTTTCTTTCTTTTATCAGTAAGTCTGGGGGGAGCTCCAGTCTGGATGTTGCCTCAGGAACTCGTAGGCCCACTCCACCTGGAACAGGTATGCTCGAACAGGAAACGGAAGTGCTCTTTAGGCTGTGTGCTGGTACACCAGGCTTGATCCTTCCTCACCAGCAACAGATTCACTTTACAAACAAATATTTAAGGAAATACTGGGGTTCGAACCTAAATATAGCCCATTGTGCCCTACTTCTTCCTCTTACCGTCTATCTACTGGACAGCTTACCCTACGTCTACATTACATTTTTCTCCCATTTCACACTTTATGTTCTCGACAGGTATGCCTCTTTTAAGTTGTATATTTTGTCATATGCAGCAATTTTATCTGTAACTCTTCTTTCTTTTTTTCTTTTGCATTTTGCCTCTTTTATCCTCGTTTGTTCTCATCCGTGTTTTTTCACTCAAAATCTGCACCTGGTGCACATTGTTGCTGTATTCCCTCCTTCCGCCATCACTTTTGTTCTGTTTCTGATATCATTTCTGTCTTCCTTTCTTCCTCTGTCTCGTATTCTCCACCTGTTTACCAAATCCCCCTTCGCCTCCCGATTGTTTCGGTCCCCTGTATAGCTGATATGTCAGCACTTTATGATGATGCATCGGATGTTGAGGAGGCGGAGCATGTTGATGCCCGGGACCGTAAGGGTGTGGCCGGCAGTGTCACCTCCCCTCAGGGCAATATACCTCGTCTGCCCTTCTTTAAGAAGGTAACCATAGTGACAGTTCTCAAGCCAGAGTGCATCAGGAAATATCACTCACCATTTCAAGCTAACACCCTGCGCTAGTTCTAACCAAATATCTCCTTTGCAAGATTTTCAAATTTCCTGTTTCTTGTCACTTCCTGTCTCTCACAGCGCTTTTTCGCCTGGGTTTGGATCCTCTAGCATGATATAGATTCCTAACAAATATCTGATACCTGATCTGAATTTTCTGAATGTATTAACAGCTTGTCAACAGCATCACCTGCATTGTGCTTCTCTTTATTTCTTTGTTTGTGTTTGCTCGCGCTCTCGGTGTGTATGGAATGCTAGGCGGCCCAGCCAAACAGAAACAGAAGTCGGTGAGTCATCAGAGCAATTAACTTTAACATTTCAGCCAACCCCTTGCGCTTTATTATCCTGTTATAGCAACATTTCAGAGTTTTGGCGCCATATCAATCCTCCAGGATGTTGTCTTGCCATTTTGGACAAAGCAAGTTACAACTTTCAGGTTTTCTTTATCTAGGGGTTCCCAAACTTTCCCAGCCCACATAATTAAACTGATTCCAAACACATTTCACTTCCTACCAGCCAACAGCTTAGTGTGACTCATCCCTATATCAGAGACAATCAATGACTAATTTATCTCAGTGCTGTTTTTTGACATTTTAGCAACACTAGCTGAGAATACACTGTCAGAAACAGGGTACAGTAGGAGTCCATTTCTGTACCCTAAGGTACAGTCTACACTAATGTACCCCCTAGGGCTCATTATTGGACTTCAAGGTAACTATGTGTACCTTTTAGGGCCAAAAGGGTATACTGTATACAGTGGTGCTTGAAAGTTTGCGAACCCTTTAGAATTTTCTATATTTCTGCATAAATATGACCTAAAACATCATCAGATTTTCACACAAGTCCTAAAAGTAGATAAAGAGAACCCAGTTAAACAAATGAGACAAAAATATTATACTTGGTCATTTATTTATTGAGGAAAATGATCCAATATTACATGTCTGTGAGTGGCAAAAGTATGTGAACCTTTGCTTTCAATATCTGGTGTGACCCCCTTGTGCAGCCATAACTGAAACTAAATGTTTCCGGTAACTGTTGATCAGTCCTGCACACCGGCTTGGAGGAATTTTAGCCCGTTCCTCCATACAGAACAGCTTCAAGTCTGGGATGTTGGTGGGTTTCCTCACATGAACTGCTCGCTTCAGGTCCTTCCACAACATTTCGATTGGATTAAGGTCAGGACTTTGACTTGGCCATTCCAAAACATTAACTTTATTCTTCTTTAACCATTCTTTGGTAGAACAACTTGTGTGCTTAGGGTCGTTGTCTTGCTGCATAACCCACCTTCTCTTGAGATTCAGTTCATGGACAGATGTCCTGACATTTTCCTTTAGAATTCACTGGTATAATTCAGAATTCATTGTTCCATCAATGATGGCAAGCCGTCCTGGCCCAGATGCAGCAAAACAGGCCCAAACCATGATACTACCACCACAATGTTTCACAGATGGGATAAGTTTCTTATGCTGGAATGCAGTGTTTTCCTTTCTCCAAACATAACACTTCTCGTTTAAACCAAAAAGTTTTATTTTGGTCTCATCCATCCACAAAACATTTTTCCAATAGCCTTCTGGCTTGTCCACATTATCTTTAGCAAACTGCAGATGAGCAGCAGTGTTCTTTTTGGAGAGCAATGGCTTTGTCCTTGCAACCCTGCCATGCACACCATTGTTGTTCAGTGTTCTGCTGATGGTGGGCTCATGAATATTAACATTAGCCAATGTGAGAGAGGCCTTCAGTTGCTTAGAAGTTCCCCTGGGGTCCTTTGTGACCTCGCCGACTATTACACACCTTGCTCTTGGAGTGATCTTTGTTGGTTGACCACTCCTGGGGAGGGTAACAGTGGTCTTGAATTTCCTCCATTTGTACACAATCTGTCTGACTGTGGATTGGTGGAGTCCAAACTCTTAAGAGATGGTTTTGTAACCTTTTCCAGCCTGATGAGCATCAACGCTTTTTCTGAGGTCCTCAGAAATTTCCTTTGTTCGTGCCATGATACACTTCCACAAACATGTGTTGTGAAGATCAGACTTTGATAGATCCCTGTTCTTTAAATAAAACAGGGTGCCCACTCACACCTGATTGTCATCCCATTGATTGAAAACGCCTGACTCTAATTTCACCTTCAAATGAACTGTGAATCCTAGAGGTAGAGTTCACATACTTTTGCCACTCACGGTTATGTAATATTGGATCATTTTCCTCAATAAATAAATGACCGAGTATAATATTTTGGTCTCATTTGTTTAACTGGGTTCTCTTTATCTACTTCTAGGACTTGTGTGAAAATCTGATGATGTTTTAGATCATATTTAAGCAGAAATATAGAAAATTCTAAAGGGTTCACAAACTTTCAAGCACTACTGTATATGGTCCCAAGCAGCATATAAAGGGTACAAATAAGTACCTTAGAGGGTGCTGCCCCAGTGACAAGCCATTGTACCCATAAAAGTACAATGATGTATTTTGTTTTCTGAGAGTGTCCCCAAATATCGCATATGACCATTAAGAAAAAATATTTTTTTAAAAAAGTAAATCTAAATTTATTGTCTTGTTTCTATCCAGATTTTGTAAGGACTGGTGTTGTAGTCAAGTCACTAAACCTCGAGTCCAAGTCCAGTCTCAAGCCCCAGTGTTCAAGTCCGAGTCATTAAAGAAAATTTCGAGGCGAGTCCGAGAACAAGACTCCAACCGCACCATTTGACAGTGGCTGTTGCTGTCTTTATGTGAAAGCATTTCTGCTACTGTGTTGGACTAACGTTCCTGCTCGACTGCCCCATTTTAGTTCATAGGCTACAGATAAAAAGCTTGTTCATCGCTCAGCAAGCCCCGCCCACTATCAACAGGGCAAATAACATGAGAGAGGGTTAACACTAGCTAGTTCATCGCTCAGCAAGCCCCGCTATCAACAGAGCAATGAGCATAGCATGTCTCTTCCTTCTCTGGGTGGAGTCTTATCAAATGACGACTGAAGTTCAAGGTCGTCCCCGTCGTCTCCTCGATAGTTCTTCTACATATGGAACACATAGCAGTGCATTTTTTTTCCTCCCCACTGCCTGAGAAGTCTGTATAAGCAAAGAGGGCAATCCTAGGTGCTTCTCTCCAGGCATATTAGCGCCATTAACGTTAGTTTGTTCCTGAACATGACGTATGAACAGGTGAATGTGCATTCTCTTGCACGAAATTAGTATAAAAATTCATGTAGATATAAATTATAAATATCTTATGCCAAATTATTATGGTATGTTACAAAAAAACATAAAGAAAAAGTCTGTGTCCTCATCTCTAATTTACGAGTCCGAATGCAGTTAATGCACGAGTCCGAGTCATCAGTGCTCAAGTCCAAGTCAAGTCACGAGTCCTTAAAATTAGGATACGAGTCAGACTCGAGTACTACAAACCTGGTGAGGACACATAAAGTCAAGGCAGCAGTATTTTGAGGAAAGCTGTCGCTACACTAGACTGGTTTAAACCTTACATACACCCTTGTCAAAGATTTAGATAGACAGGATTCCTGTGCCAAAGTTGTAAGTTGTCATAAGAGTGATTGCAAGGTGCTAACCCATTCTGTAAATCATGTATATATGGTATGTTATAATGGCTTTGGCTTTAGAACATGTTTTACGCACTACATGACCATTTTATACTGTAATTGTACCCATGTTGTGGCATACTGCAATTTTGACCATACGATTATTACGCATTATTCGTTTATTTAACATTTACCTTGAATCTCCCTAAAGAAACCTGTCCTTAAAATCAAAAGTATCACAGCACTATTGCCACTTTTAACTGGTAAATGAAACAACTTTCGATTTGGTTCCTTGTTTATGAGGAAACAGGAAATAATCTCATCTCATTCTCATCTCATTATCTCTAGCCGCTTTATCCTGTTCTACAGGGTCGCAGGCAAGCTGGAGCCTATCCCAGCTGACTACGGGTGAAAGGCGGGGTACACCCTGGACAAGTCGCCAGGTCATCACAGAGCTGACACATAGACACAGACAACCATTCACACCCACATTCACACCTACGGTCAATTTAGAGTCACCAGTTAACCTAACCTGCATGTCTTTGGACTGTGGGGGAAACCGGAGCACCCGGAGGAAACCCACGCGGACACGGGGAGAACATGCAAACTCCACACAGAAAGGCCCTCGCCGGCCACGGGGCTCGAACCCGGACCTTCTTGCTGTGAGGCGACAGCGCTAACCACTACACCACCGTGCCGCCAGGAAATAATCTCGGGGAAAAAAATTTCCTTCTCAGAAAACAGAAAAGAATGTCCTGTTCTCTACCTGGATGTTAAGGAACACAGAAAATTAAGAACGCAAACTCGAAGCCAGATTTGAATATGAAGCGGGAGGGGTTTACTGTACACTCTGTGAGTGTATTTCAGTGCCAGGAAGAATGCTATTCCTAGGAAGAATGTTCTTACCATATTGTTACCTTTTAAAAATAAACTTGGCTTCCAGTCGAACCAGTTCAGAAAGTTGTTGCTAGAAATTTCCTCCTTAGAAACGTCCTCAAAGCAACACAGACATTGCTTCTATTAAAAGTACCATATTTAAATACTGAGGAACTACTGAATTGATTCTGAAATGGCCTCGGATGCACTATTTGGTCACAGAACTTCAGAAAAAATTAAAAAGCTATGAGTGGCTGCCTAAAACTCTGGTGCCCTTGTTCACCACCAAAAGCGTAATAAATCATAAGGTGTGTGTGTGTGTGTGTGTGCGCTATCCATTAGATGGAACATGTTCCTCCCTATGATGTGGTGCCCTCTATGAGACCCATCATCCTAGTCGGCCCATCACTCAAAGGCTACGAGGTAAGGGGCACACAGCATTCAGCCCACTGACGTGCCACAGTTCATACAGTTCTGATACAGATTAATTGTTAGTGTCCTGTCACAAGCTTGCCCTAAAATTAACAATAGCCAAAACGAACTGTATCCACGTAATCAGGCCATAAAGCAGAAATACTTAACAGCAGTGGTCAAAGAAGCAAATGACATCAATGTAAATGTGGTCCTTGATGCATTTAAGGTTTTAGGGGTGAAGAATTTCCTCATGCCTGCTACTTTCTGTTTATTCATTATGTAATAATTTTCAGGTAACTGATATGATGCAGAAAGCGCTGTTTGACTTCCTGAAACACAAGTTTGAGGGCAGGTCAGTGCCAGTGTTTTTGTATGCCATGAATATTTTGAGAGTGATGTCATGCCTTATACGGAAATAGCATCTCATTTCATCTCATTATCCATAGCCGCTTTATCCTGTTCTACAGGGTCGCAGGCAAGCTGGAGTCTATCCCAGCTGACTACGGGCGAAAGGCGGGGTACACCCTGGACAAGTCGCCAGGTCATCACAGGGCTGACACATAGACACAGACAACCATTCACACTCACATTCACACCTACGGTCAATTTAGAGTCACCAGTTAACCTAACCTGCATGTCTTTGGACTGTGGGGGAAACCGGAGCACCCGGAGGAAACCCACGCGGACACGAAGAGAACATGCAAACTCCGCACAGAAAGGCCCTCGCCGGCCACGGGGCTCGAACCCGGACCTTCTTGCTGTGAGGCGACAGCGCTAACCACTACACCACCGTGCTGCCCTCAGAAATAGCATGATATGAAATAATTAAATAATATTGGTTGGTGTTGGGGCGGCACGGTGTTGTAGTGGTTAGCACTGTCGCCTCACAGCAAGATCTGCGTGGGTTTGCTCCGGTTTCACCCCACAGTCCAAAGACATGCAGGTTAGGTTAACTGGTGACTCTAAATTGACCGTAGGTGTGAATGTGAGTGTGAATGGTTGTCTGTGTCTATGTGTCAGCCCTGTGATGACCTGGCGACTTGTCCAGGGTGTACCCTGCCTCTCACCCATAGTCAGCTGGGATAGGCTCCAGCTTGCCTGTGACCCTGTAGAACAGGATAAGCGGCTACGGATAATGGATGGATGGTTGGTGTTGAGTGGCCTATATCATGCTAGCTGAATGGAATATATCTGATATACCATGAAAAAAGCCAGCCAATATCTCATCTCATCTCATTATCTCTAGCCGCTTTATCCTGTTCTACAGGGTCGCAGGCAAGCTGGAGCCTATCCCAGCTGACTACGGGCGAAAGGCGGGGTACACCCTGGACAAGTTGCCAGCCAATATTATTATTATTATTATACACTCTCTTCATATCCGCATTCTTAAAAGCCAACACGAGCTTAACTGCAAGTCGGCGCAGCAATGAAGTCACCTTCCAGCCGGTGTAGCGTTCATCAGTAGTGTTAGCGAATGCTAATAAAGCAGTCAAGCCAGTGCTATCGAGAGCTTGTAGCGCAGGCTAACGACTGAGAAACTAAGATTTCTGTCTCCAGACTCTTCTTCCACGCTGCACGCTCGCTACAGTACTTTTCACTCCTACTTAAGTATTCATTTCCCTGTGTAATTTACTTAGTTACTTTTAAAATCAACATCGACAGTGACGCACAACAGCGCTATCTGGCAGCCAAAATTCTCTCAAAATCTGCTTTTAACAAAGCAAACCATGTTTGTTTACAAATTGTCAGTCACTCGCTAGCGTAGAAGTTTTACATCTCTGACATGTCTCTTTTCCATTTTTTTTCGATGTCCGTTGGTATGTTTTTCCCTTGTAAATATGCGTGAAGAATATCTAATAAAGTTTTGGTAGCCTTTCGGGTGTTCAACGCGTCTTTGTCTTTACCAATGGAAAAGTTTCTCATTGGATATTCACATCAGCTCCGACGAGTGACGTCATGTTGTCTTGACAACCATGCAATATTGTAAACCACATTCAACGCTCATTCTCCATTGGGTAGAGTGACGTAATACACGTCGGATAAGCGATATGCGAACAATATTGTATGCTATCAAACCAAATGAATGAAACCTGCTAGAAGGGAATAGAACATGTGTTTTTATTCCATGGAAAAAGTGTCCTGTATGTATAATAATAAATTATATGAAAGCCTTAAGAAATAATACTCTTGGCTGTTGTGGATTGCAGAATATCCATCACACGGGTCACAGCAGATATCTCCCTGGCCAAGCGTTCTGTCCTGAACAATCCCAGCAAACACACCATCATCGAGCGTTCGAGCACCAGATCCAGTTTGGGTATAATGATCTCACACACACACACACACACACACACACACACACACACAAATGCCATGACATACCAGACAATAAAAAAAGTGCCTATTAATATTTCAATGGTAATTCTACCAGTGAGGTATAGATCTATTTACTCTTAAAGCCTTTTCCCAGTTTGCAGACTGTCTCATGGTTGCTTTGTGGACGTTCTATCAATGTGTCCTGAACATTCTCTGAAACATTTCCCTTTGAGCTGTTGTGCCTGATTGGCTTCTTCTTTCTTTCTTTTTCATTCTGTCTTTCCGGCTCTCTCCATGCACTTGTCTTTTTCCGTCACACCCCCTTCCCTTCCCTCCTTCCTTCTCTTCCTTCTTCACCTCAGACGTACTGGGTACGTATCTTCTCATCTCTTTCATCTCTCCTCTGACCTCATCCTTCACCCACCATCCACATCACTAAATCATTTTCTCGTATACTTTATTCGAGGCTCTGAAACTGCCTGTTGCATGCTTGATCTGAGAGTGAAGCAAATATAGGATCCATATTGTACACTTGTATTTTATTTTTTGCTCCCAGACGTCCTCTTGTAATGTTTGTGTGGTTTTAAGTACAGAAAACATTTTTACATGACCATTTTCACTGAACATTACAACCCCGATTCCAAAAAAGTGGGATGCTGTGTAAAACATAAATGCAATGATTTGCAAAGCCTTTTCAACCTTTTCGACTATAGGTTATTCAATTAAAAAAAAAAAAAGGCTTTTTGAGCATTGCACCATTTTCCCAGCCTTTTCTTGCTCCTGTCCCAACTTTTTTTGGAACGTCTTACAGGCAACAAATTCAGAACGAGTGTATATTCACAAAAAACAATGAAGTTTATCATTTTGAACATTAAATAGCTTGTCTTTATTCCATCCACATTCACTGGATATGAGCAATCGTGCGCTCTGATTGGCTACTCGACTACTAGGATGGCAGTTCATACACCATGAGTAGAGAAAAACAAAATGGCGGAGCGTGTCGCTGAACCAACCAAGGATGAAATTAAAATTCTACTCAAAAACAAAACCCCAGAAATGACCAAAAAAGCAACAAAATATGGAATGAAAGTATTTGATGGTAAGAACGTATCTTTTTTTTGTTTTTCAAGAATTATTATTATTATAGCATTTTTCACAAATTGCTACTGTCATTTCGCCAGTTTGTTTACATTCTAAGTGGAAATGATTTTGTCGGATGTATTGAAAAAAGGTTTTATTTATCGAATTTGCTAAAAACAAAAATGCTCTGTTTCTCAAAATCCAGTGAATGCAGATAGAATAAAACAGTTATTCCGCTCAATCTCGTTATGCATGGCTTATAGCCGGCTCGGTGCTACGCGCCTCGTCGGCTATCAGCTCATGTACGACTCGATTTTGTGGAATAACTGTTAATTGTATTGTATTCAGTTGAATATAGGTTGAAAAGGGTTTGCAAATCATTTCTTTCTGTTTTTATTTACGTTTTTATTAGGCGTCCCACTTTTTGGAATCGCGGTTGTAAAATGGCTATTTTTATTTTTGTACTTTTCCGAACTTTAAATCATCAGCTGATAACTAATGTCATCTGCTCAAAATGTATGCACTTATACAACATATATATAGCTTTGTTTGTTTGTTTGTTTTTGCAATATATATTTTTTTATTTAGTTTTTTTTTTTCCAGAATTATGAAACATTTAATTTAATCCATTTTTGTGTAAGGATGTGCTGTGACAAAGAGTAGGAAAATGGATGGGGACGGATCTGCTGTACTTCCAGTACATAAACCATTTGAGAGGGAGGGGCAGGGAGTGGCTGAGGATGGGGGCGGGGTGGTGTGGGGCAGTAACATCTGGTTAGAGGACGTTAACATTCGTTTTTTATACAAATTTCATGATGTAGATAAGTCGCAAATGGCTGACTCTTTGTCAGGCTATACCTCTGTCTTGCAAGGATGAGGATGATTTTAACCAGTAGATGGTGTTTTGAGCCATTTTCAACCCATAAAATGCTGTTTATTTATTTATATATATATATATATATATATATATATATAAGTGGTAATTTTGTCAATATTAACACCAGCATTGATGTGCTTCATCACAGTACAGACATCATTTAGTTTTAGTACAGTACTGTGCAAAAGTCTTAGAACCCCTATTTTTTTTCCATACAAACTTTGTTATAGATTTCTATTTTATGACTTTTACATTATCGAGTCGGTACAAAAATATTTTAGAGTCCAAACGTTCGTTTTCCAGCACAAAATTAAATGTTACAGAAAAAAGGTCTTTGTATCTGAGCAGCATATTACACAAAAGACGACTTTTCAGATTAAAAAAGTAAACATAATGAAGGCTGCTGGGTTTTGGTGCAAAATGAAGAAGTGAGTGTGACAGTCAAATGGCCCTTTTCCACTACCCTTTTTCAGCTCACGTCAGCCCGACACGGCTCGCATTTCGACTACCTTAGAGCAGCACGACTCGGCTCGCTTCAGCCCTGCTTAGCACCCAAAACTCGCACGGTTTTGGAGTGGGGCTGAAGCGAGCCAAAGCGAGCCGAGTGGGGCTAGGGGCGTGAGCAAACACTCCCCTGTGCACTGATTGGTGAGGAGGAGTGTCCTCACATGCCCACACACGCCCCGCGAGCACGCTGGGATCTGTAAACACCGTAAACCCGGAAGAAGAAGAATTACGAATTACGAGAATTTCTGAAGCCTTATGCGCCTCGCCTCATCTATACGCTCTTGCCAGTATCTGTTGGCATTGTCGGTGACAACAAGCCACAGCACCAAGACCAGCAACACTAACGACTCCATGTTTATTGTTTACTATCCGGGTCGTGAGACTACCGCTTAAAAGATCACTGATGTCACTGTTTGCGCCGCCTAACGACATCACGTGACATCCACCCACTTTCGCTAACTCCACCCAATGTGTCCACCCACTTCCAGCCAGCACGGTTCAGCGCGGTTGTAGTCGAAATGCAACTCCAACAGCCCCACTCAGCTCGACTCAGCCCAACTCAGCACGGCACGGCTCAGCCGCGTTTGTAGTGGAAAAGCGGCAAAAGTGTCCAGAAGAACTGTGGCTGGTTCTGTAAGATGCTCAGTAAAACCTACAGCTCATTTCCACATAAAACTGCACTCACTGTACCTGAGACTACTTTTTTTTTTAAAGCAAAGGGAATTTCGTCTCACACCAAATATCGACTTTGTTTAATTTATTATGGCTTACTGTTTATAGTATTTTTTTTTTTACGTTGAATCATTTCATTTCATTATTTTGAAGCCATTCTTGGTCGACAGTATTTCTTTACATAGACTTTGGTAGAGTACTGCATGTTCAAGGTACTGAACACTGAAGGCATGCAGTTCAGATTTCCACAATATGGGGCCTTTAAATAGGTACGAGCTCACAGTAAGGATGTGTTTGTCATACTATGGAAGTATAGAGTGTGTACAGTATATTTAGCTCTGCTTGCCAGTTCTTTTGGTGTGATGAAATGTAGATTTCTGAACTTAAGCTGTTCTTAAAGAATAAATTGACAACATGCAAACATAGGACACACACAGAGGTGGACAGTAACGAAGTACATTTTACTTGAGTACTTAAGTACACTTTTTGAGTATCTGTACTTTATTTGAGTATTTTTTTGGAAACTTATGACTTTAACTTCACTACATTTGAAAAGCAAATATCGTACTTTTCACTCCACTACATTTCTATCAAGGTCCTCGTTACTCGTTACTGTGAAGCAGCTTTGAAAGTGGATGTTTTTTTCTTTTCTTTTCTAAAATGTGATGGTTTTTTTCACAGGTGACACTGAGACAGCCTATCAGTAATCACTAGGGTCACGTCACATCCATAGACTGGATAAAATAAAGATCAGTGATTTCTCAGCAGCGTTATTTAACACGATCAGTTCATGGCAGAATGGAAGGAGGAGGTTCTTCTGGGGAATGAACGCACTCATGGCTTTACCTAGAACCCATGTTTCAGTTTTCTGAAAGAATTAAAGATTCGTTTCGTTTTAAATGTTTGCTTTGTTTGCCAAAAACGAACCACATCACAACCTACAAAAACTTGCCGTCCAACCTGCGGAAGCATATTGAGGGATATAAACGTTTTATTCCAAGAGAAAGCTTGCAGTGAAGTTGTCTGTGCTTTTAGAGCTAGCGATAACATTGCGATAGTCAAATGACTTTCTATGGATTTGCCCGCCAAGTTGCTGTAGCCTTGTCCACGGTTAACGTTAACACGTAGCTAGTTAACTTGGACACTATTAGTTAGCATGTAAAATGGAGTTATGCTAACATGAATAACTTATCTGAAGTCCTTTCAGAAATATGTTTTAGCATAATCTTGCCAAATAAACAGTGTAGAAATTTTTCTTTTCCGGTAACGTTAGATACCCAATATGGTTTTGAGTTTGAAAAGAGTTTGCTAGCGTGTCAGGTGGAGCTTCACTGACTAGCTAGCTTAACGTTAAACCACCATGATGCACAGCATGCGTTCGTTTTGTGAATTCACATTTCTGTCTTTGGTAACGGCATTAGGTTTTGTAAGCGTTGTGGCAATCATACAACAGTGCATTGAGAGAAAATGTACTTTTAATACTTAAGTATTTTTAAAAGTGAGTACTTCAGTACTTTAACTGAAGTAAACATTTGACTGGACAACTTTCACTTGTATCGGAGTAACATTTAACCAGTGGGATCTGTACTTTGACTTAAGTAATGAAGTTGGGTACTTTGTCCACCTCTGGACATACACAGTAACCAGCATATGTTTGTGTTTCGTAACATCTCTAACTGACACAACTGAACAATCCTGGCTCGGTTGTGTTGAACATGCTGTCTCTGAAGACAGCATCTGGAGCCTCTGATCTAACAGACCATAATAACCTCCATGTGCATGATACTAACATGGCACTACTTTTGTATTTCTGAATGTATGGCTAGTATAAAGTAGATGTGTTTCTCTTTATGGAAAAAAAAAAGTGTTCTGGATACCACTACCACTTTTTCCCACTAAAAAGTTTTCAACCTTTTGTTTGAAAACTTGTTTTGAGAGGGAAAAAAAAGCCTGCTTCTCTGTCTTAGCCGAGGTGCAGAGTGAAATAGAGAGAATCTTTGAGTTGGCTCGGACCTTGCAGCTGGTGGCTCTGGATGCCGACACCATTAACCATCCATCTCAACTTGCCAAAACGTCACTGGCACCTATAATAGTTTACATTAAGATCGCCTCTCCAAAGGTATTCAAACTTCACTCAGTAACATTCAAACAGAAACAAAAAACGAAGCATCCTTTCTTACTGTGTTATACATTTTTCTGTTTTTTTTTGGTACCGTTCTCTATTTATCTCTATGTACACACATCTCTTTTTCAAGGTATTGCAAAGGCTGATAAAGTCCAGAGGTAAATCTCAGGCCAAGCATCTCAATGTTCAGATGGTGGCAGCAGACAAACTAGCACAGTGTCCCCCTGTGAGTATTTCTTTCTATCTATCTATGATGTGCCCCTTTCTGTTTCTTGCTGCATATATTACACTTGTTTTGATTTACTTCTCACAAAAAAAAAAATCTCTCCACTCAGGAGATCTTTGACATCATATTAGACGAAAACCAGCTGGAGGACGCATGCGAACACCTGGCAGATTATTTGGAGGCATACTGGAAGGCCACACATCCTCCAAGCAGCAACCCTCCAAACCCACTGCTGAACCGCACTATGGCCACGGCAGCGCTCGCTGCTTCACCTGAGCCCGTCTCCAACCTGCAGGTACAGGTGCTCACCTCGCTCCGCCGTAACATGGAGCTCCTGGATGGCTCTAACCCTGAGAAGGAAGCCCAAGAGGAGGAACATGCCGTTTAACAAGGGTTGAGGGGTATTTAAAGAAAGAAAAAAAAAAGCTGTGAGGAGAAGTCGGAGAAGCAGTCTGTTCCTCGGTGGCATGAAGAAAAGTACACACAGATAGCTGCTCAACAGATAGGAATGTATAAGTGCAATCGTAATTACCTGTGCTTCCTTTCATTTGAAACTCACAGGATCTCACTAATATATCGCTCAAATATGCACATAACCTCACCCCCCCCCAACCCCACCCCTCAACAAAATAAAAACAAAAACAAAAAAACATTGAACTACTATGTAGTCCTGCGATCAATATGCATTTCTTCCGAACACACGCACATATACATACAACAAATTCACATCTCTCTCTCTCTCTTTCTCTCTCTCTCTGCGCCTCCTAAGCACTCTCCAATGTTCTTTTGGCGCCTGGGAAACATGGACTCGATCCCAGCCCCTTTCCAAGTTGCCATAGCATCAGCCTTACAAAACGTGCTTACCTCTTGACCTTATTAACGCCACGCTTTCGGTCTGATCTGCATGTCAACGCTAATATTGCTTGCCAAAGTTCAATTACGGTGTGTGTGTGTGTTTTGACTGCAGTTTGAACAAAGCCCTATGCCCAGTCTCCACCTTAACAGTTGTCAAGGAGACAGGAGAGCTGTCGTCATGGCAGCAAGATATAAGGATGATAGATGTTATCAGATATATATCTAGCACCAACATATCACTTCCAAACACTATCTGGGTTCAAATTAGAAAATCATGCACATATAGTTTGAGGACACAGATGTACACTTTGGCAAGAGATCGGGTGAATGAATGTGCAACTCTGAGAGATATATATATATATATATATATATATATATATATATATATATATATATATATATACACCGGTATATGGGTCTGTCTCAGAAACTGGGTACTGTGGGGGTACCCCACTAAATATACTCAGTCAATAAACTATACGGTTTTGAATGGTGATGTTGGTTTTAATTTGAAATAAATGATGAAAGAAATAATACAGATAAAACTAAACCTTTGATGTGAATATTCAGAATTTGGCAAAAATTCTGCAAATTTGTGGAAAAATGGCGACTTGATCTGGGACATGATAAATGGTTGACTACATCGCATTCCCTTAAAAAGGTTGTAGTCCACTGAAAAGTCTACAGTTATCACTAATTGCATTTTAATTTGTAACTTTATACACCTAAGGATTGGTGCGCTCACAGAATAATCATAACCGTAATAAAACATCATGCAAAATATTTGATCACCGTCGTAACTCTATTTTCCGCATACCCAAAACCAATACGATCGTGTGTTTTGATCTAAACGGAAAGCCTCAGGGTCAAGGTCACGACCTCACCAAAAGTAGTAACTTAAAGTCACTACACCATATAAAAATTTAGTTATAAATCTGCGATTTTGTTTTTTAAAACGAAAGCTGAAAGTTAGGTATAGAATATGTTTCTTACAGAATATGTTACGATGGTAGCTGGTCTTGTATGAATTTCTGAGCTATAAAATGAGTTGTGGTCTGTTTTTTACCGTAGCGTGTTATTTGTGTGCGGGGAAGGACACACATTAACAATTTGCATGTGTAGAATGGAATTTTCCACTCCAACAGTTAGAAGTTGATCGTGCTTCCATTTGTGGTCTTTCTGTTACGCGGGTGATCTGTTCGGATGTTATCACTGAAAAGGTGAGTTTTGACAGTTTTATTTTGTTTTAGTCTTGCAGTATGAGGCAATAGAATGTTTCGTTTTCATCTTACTTTCATATTTCGTAGTGTTTGTGTATTTTTGGCCAATATTTTGTAACCATGGTCAATTTAGATCGAACTTTTGATAGAATCTACGGCCAGTCATTTTGTCCCGTCCCTGCCTCACGCTCCGTCCGGTGCGGTAGTGATGTCCCACAGCAGAGACCCACGTGACCTTCAGCCGGTACAGTCGCTGTTCTTTTACCACCGCCGTTATTCTCATCTTTCCGGTGTGTTCTTGATTTTTCCATTGTGTCCTATTTCGCCATATCAAATACCCAAACTGTATCATATTATTCATATTTAAGTGAATAATCAATTCAGTCATCATAACTTGGCATTTTTAACCCAAACAATCAAAAAGAGGAAATTTATTCAATATTTTCACTCATCTGTGAAGGAGGGGCTTTAATTCTTCATGATGTAGTTATTTTATATGGAAATCAATTTTACAAAAGCATTTGAATTGTAATCAAAGAAATTTTCCACAGTGGAGGCCAGATAAAGCAAGATGCTATCTTTATTCTTATTAAACATGACAAAAGAAACATTGAGTGTTGGGTAAATGCAAAAAAAAAAAGTAAAATTAGAAAATTTATTTTTTGACCATAATGTCCCAAATAAGAGACCAGTTTCTGAGACGGACCCATATATATATATATATATATATGGAAAAACTATCAATCTATACACTACCGTTCAAAAGTTTGGGGTCACCCAGACAATTTTGTGTTTTCCATGAAAAGTCACACTTTTATTTACCACCATAAGTTGTAAAATGAATAGAAAATATAGTCAAGACATTTTTCTGGCCATTTTGAGCATTTAATCGACCCCACAAATGCGATGCTCCAGAAACTCAATCTGCTCAAAGGAAGGTCAGTTTTATAGCTTCTCTAAAGAGCTCAACTGTTTTCAGCTGTGCTAACATGATTGTACAAGGGTTTTCTAATCATCCATTAGCCTTCTGAGGCAATGAGCAAACACATTGTACCATTAGAACACTGGAGTGAGAGTTGCTGGAAATGGGCCTCTATACACCTATGGAGATATTGCACCAAAAACCAGACATTTGCAGCTAGAATAGTCATTTACCACATTAGCAATGTATAGAGTGGATTTCTGATTAGTTTAAAGTGACCTTCATTGAAAAGAACAGTGCTTTTCTTTCAAAAATAAGGAAATATCAAAGTGACCCCAAACTTTTGAACGGTAGTGTAAAAACTAGACAGTTAAATTCTCTCTCCACAATAGTCACGTTTCACAAATGCTTGCCACTAGGGGGCAGTAATGCCATTGCATGTTTCTTTGCCTGTGCATCTTTTTATTTTATGGCTGAATCCTAAATGGATCCCTCTTCAAATAAAGGCTTTTACACCCTTTAAAGTCCACAGGAAGCTATTTCAGATTATCCAAATGGAGTATTTGTAAACTTGACAGTTGTCTAATCATTTTTTAAATTAATTATTTCATTTAATCTTCCTGTTTTGTTTTGTTTTGTTTTTCAATATAAGGTGGGTAAAACCACTTTGCCTTCTGCTATTGTAATTGTTACTGTGTACTCCAGTCATGTGAAGTGTATGAATAAGTCATATTACCAACCTTGTGACTGGCGGTTAAGCAATATCCACCAAACTAAAACAGAATGTTAAGAGTGCAGGAGAGACTTTGTATTATTTTTAGCTTTTCATCTGTTTACAGTAAACAGTTACAGCCGGGTCCTTGCCCAAACTGATAATCACATCATCAGTTTTTCTTTGGCTAATCAGACACAAGGTACACCACCACACTTGCCAGAGCAGTTGGGGGTTAGGTGCCTTGCTTAAGTGCACTTGAGCCAGTCCTGCTGGTTCAGGGAACTGAACCAGCAACCCTTTGCTCCCAAAGCTGTTTCTCTAACCATGGCTTCCCCATACACCATACACTACAGATAGAGTAACTCTTACCTTTTGTAGCCAATCATTCAGTAGACTCTATTAGCCATTTGGTACCTGACGAAGTCAATATCGTTGCCAGAGTGATTTATTTCATAAATCATGCATAACATAGAAAATGAATATAACCTTTTTGTGAATGAAATAGTGCTATTAAATGGGATGCATTAAATATTGTCACTCTAACTGTTGTCGTTGTTGCTAAATCAACAATACAGAATCCTTGACCATCCAGTCTCTCGTGCCAAACGTGTCAAAACATTTCAGATAATGTCGTGATTTTGTTATACATGGTACAAACTAACCAAATGAGTGATTTTATAGGTGCAAACATTTGTTTACAAGAAGGAATGGTTAATCGTACAAGGAGCCCCTTTACTGCACTTTGTTCATTCCTGCTTAAAAATACACACTGAATGGCCTCATTGAATCCCCTACATTCAACCTGTATGTATCAAGAAGGCCAACTAAAGGATTGTTGCTTAGGACTGTATGTTACATTTCACTGGGGACCGGAGGACAATTTAATTAGTAATTCACTGTCTGTAAATGGCGCTTTAGTGTCATTGGACTAAAAAAGTTTTGGAAAAAATTACAAACACGGCATGCTAGTCGATGGTGAGAATGTGTTGTTTTGACATTTGTATTTGACATTTGATCTCAAACTCTTAACTCTTGTACTAACCTCCTGCTTGCTCTCCTTTGTTTGTGTTTCTGCATGCTGATTGACCGGACTATGTGATTTGGGGGCGTTTCTTGGCACAGGGGCCATTTCTTGTGCACAGTGAGCCAAAGAGGGAGGGGTCTGTCATGGAACGGGCCTGCCCCCAGGACTATCACACCGAGCTGGGCGGCAAGCAGCCACTGCGCACTTCACGCAGTCAGTTACAATCCGGGGGGCGTGGCTTATCACGACAGGACACATTTGATTCGGAGACACAGGGCAGTCGCGACTCGGCCTACACAGATGACATGGAAACAGATCCATACGAGGAGCCAGAATCCTGTCGCAGCCGGTTAAACCCTGCCCACCACGCCCCACGACAGGCATCCTGGGAGGATGAGGGGGCGGAACCAGATCAAGAGAACCTCAACCTAGCACCGCCAATGACCAATCAGCATCACCGTGGGCGGGCCCATCTGAGGGAGCGCTACTGTCAAGACGTAGAGGCCGGTGAGACTACGGTAGGCCGCAACCAAAACCAGGAGGAGTGGAACAGAGACGTGTATATCCGCTAGAGCCAATACCTGTGAGAGGAGGACAGGGAAGATATGGAGAGTCAATGGGGGATGAAAAATTTAGGGGGACACTTGTTGATGTCTAAAGCTGGATCTGTTTACAATCCATAGGCAAATGCTGTACAGTTCGTATTTCCATCAGGCGCATTAAGCCAACCAAGCTTACACTCGTATTTCATTTAGCTAATCTTATTTCAGGGTGAGGGGGAAGCAAAGACATGTTTGTTTCCATTTTATCTTTGTTTCTAGTTTTCTTTGTGTTGTCTTGCATGAGCCCTTCTCAGTATAAGGACAATCCTATTTCCAATAGCAATGAAGTAAAACTAAGAAAATATATAACCGCAATCTTATGTGTATGTATGTGCGGATGTGAGAGCGAGTGTGCACATGGGTGGATGTATTTTTGTCCTCCGAGTGTCTTAAGGCCTCTTTATGCCCAATTAGAATATTCTGGGCCTCAAATCTTTTCACTTCCCTAGACTGGATTCAAAACGATTGTACCATGTAACTGAATTATCTAAATTAAAGATTAAAAACAAATTTAAAATTGTTACACATTCAAGCTTCAGCTATGCTAGCAGGTAATAGAGGCCAGGATTTCCCAGGTCAAAATTCTCTCCAAAAATATTGACAATATTCTTTATGTACATACTTTCTCTATTTCTTTCGATATTATTTATTACGCTTATAATGCTAGAAACTGTATTACATCATTTGCCTGATATAGCTTTATTGCTGCTACGTGTTTTTCCAGCCTGTACAGTAACCTGTTCTAAAACTCACATTTGTGGTAAGAACAGATTCAGTAAGGTGGCTGACACATGAATAAAGCCGACCAATGTTAACTTGTTTGTGATAACAGGTATTATTATTATTATCATTATTATTATTATGCAAGAAAATGAAACTTTTAAAGCCGCTTTATGAAACGTGATGTGATTTCCCCACCTTCAAACGAGTATGACCTTTAAATAATTTTAAACAAAGGTCTAAAACAGGGATTCTCTGCTCCGCTCCTGGAGGCTTACTGCCCAGTAAAAATTTCAAGTTTCCTTGCTCGCAACACACTGGATCCAGTGTTGGAGGCAGCAGAGCAGTTGGCGTCCATGACACGAGCTGGGAATCCATGATCTAAAGCACTTTGAGACCTCCGTAAATAGCTATTACAGGGGACTATGATATTCACCATGTAGAGGTTTTTTTTTTTTTTAATGTGGCATCGTCCCGTCTCTTGTGTTCATCAAAATGTTTCTGATGCACTACTTCTGTGGGAATGAAAAGATGTCTCATATATATGCCACTCGCATAACAAATGCCAGACAAGTGCCAGAATATTTCATGCAGTTCCACCTACTACCCATTGTGGGTCGTCTTAACTCTGTGCCACACGTTTTTGTGTGTGGATGTGCTATAGAAGTGTCACCCTTAGCCTACTCTTTGTCTACCAGTTATTTCTGTCGCTGTAAGGAAGTGATTGTGCAATCACACTAATTTTACAAAGAAATGCACCGACAGCAACTCATACACACACGTATACAGGATAAACACACAGAGTAAACCTTCTACTGCCTTTTTCTCCTGCTCCTGCCTTTTGTGTCACTATCTGTGGGCATTTTTTAAAAAGGCTGTTTTGTGTGTGTGTGTGTGTGTGTGTGTGTGTGTGTGTGTGTGTGTGTGAGAGAGAGAGGGGGGGACACTCGAGTGGCTTTTGATGTGCAGGAAGAGTGTCAGTGAATATCTTTGAGCCTGTTTTTACTCACATATGTTGCAAAAGGACATCATGCTAATGATGATATTCAAAAAATAATGTACACGAAAATAGCTTAATAATGAATGTTATTGTTGCGTTAATGCAATTGTTCATATATGACTAAACAAAAACATGTAATCTTTGGTGCCTGATTGTAGCTCCATTTTTGCTTTTTTTTTTGCCTTCTGTTTTTAATCTGTGGGTAAATCTGTATTTTAATTAAAAATTCAATCAGAAATCATTTCTAGGTTTGAAATGTTTCTTCTTTGAGTCTAATATTTATGACGGAGAAGCAGAAGACGCCCAGGAGGAAATAAGTTTAAAGGAGCTCATACAGTAAATGGAACAATTTAAGAGAACAAAGAGTGTAACAAAAGAACAAAAGTACTCTGAGTGGAGGAGCCAAATAGGCAGAGATTGGTGTGAAAAGGAAAAAGAAGCAGTTCTTTGTGCTCTGATTCATCAAATTGATGAATGTGTGATTTATTTCACAGTCATTTCCAGATCATACCGTAGATCAATGGTTCTTAAAGTGGGGTTTCATGGAGCGTAGTCAAGCCATCTATGATTATTTTGTTAGTTTAATTTAGTTACAATGGTGGAAATCTTCTCTCATCTCATTATCTCTAGCCGCTTTATCCTGTTCTACAGGGTCGCAGGCAAGCTGGAGCCTATCCCAGCTGACTACGGGCGAAAGGCGGGGTACACCCTGGACAAGTCACCAGGTCATCACAGGGCTGACACATAGACACAGACAACCATTCACACTCACATTCACACCTACGGTCAATTTAGAGTCACCAGTTAACCTAACCTGCATGTCTTTGGACTGTGGGGGAAACCGGAGCACCCGGAGGAAACCCACGCGGACACGGAGAGAACATGCAAACTCCGCACAGAAAGGCCCTCGCCGGCCACGGGGCTCGAACCCGGACCTTCTTGCTGTGAGGCGACAGCACTAACCACTACACCACCGTGCCGCCCGGTGGAAATCTTAACCCACAATTATTAAAAGTGTTACACTCACCGGCCACTTTAATATGAACTTGTTGTTGATTCTAAGACTCCTGTTCTTGGCTGCAGGACTAGAACCCAGTGTGTTCTTCTGCTGTTGCATGCTGAGATGCTTTTCTGATCACCACAGTTGTAAAGAGTTGCTATATCCTTCCTGGCAAAGCAGCTCAAACCAACCTGGCCATTTCCCTCTAATCTCTCTTATCAACAAGGCGTTTGTTTCCATCTTCAGAACTGTCGCTCACTCAATGCTTGGGGTTTTTTTTTTGTTTTTCGCACCATTCTGTGTAAACTGTTGTGTGTGTGAACCCCAGGAGATCAGCCGTTTCTGAAATGCTCAACCCAGTCCATCTGGCTCAAACCAACACCCATGCTACAGTGAAAGAAAGTCACACTTTGAGATCACAATTTTTCCCATTCTGATGTTTGAAGTGAATATTAATAAACTGAAGCTCTTGATTTGTATCTGCGTGATTTGATGCACCATGCTGCTGGCAAGGGATTGGGCTGATTAGTGAACTGTATAAAACAGCAGGTGTACGGGTGTTCCTAATCAAGTGGCCGCTGAGTGTATATTTATTTTTGTATGTTGTAGCCTGCCCATTTGTATCAAATGTGTTGAAACAAAACCAACCGAGAGAGATGGAAGTCTTTTGTGTCGGCCCAAAGCGCCACTTTGGTGTACAGGATGATGATTGATGATGATGAAACGTTATCCTATTTCTAATGTCAGCTTGGACTTAATGTGTTCTGTCAATGGAAAGTGGAAAGCTAAGGAATAAAAAGCTCCATGGCTGTAAAATAAATATATACAGTACTGTGCAAAAGTCTTAGTCAGACATAAAGAAATGCTGTCGACCAAAAATGGCTTAAAAAATGATGAAATTAAATGTTTCGGTATTAAAAAATACTATAAACAGTACGCAGTAAGCTATAATAAATGAAACAAAGTCAATATTTGGTGTGAGACGAAATTCCCTTTGCTTTAAAAAAAAAAAATAGTAGTCTGAGGTCCAATGAGTGCAGTTTTATGTGGAAATGAGCTGTAGGTTTTACTGAGCATCTTCCAGAACCAGCCACAGTTCTTCTGGACACTTTGACTGTCACACTCACTTCTTCATTTTGCACCAAAACCCAGTAGCCTTCATTATGTTTTCTCTTTTCATCTGAAAAGTCGTCTCTTATGGAATATGCTTCTCAGATAGAAACACTTATTTTCTGTAACATTTAATTTTGTGCTGGAAAAAGAAAGTTTGGACTCTAAAATGTTTTTGTACTGACTTGATAATGTAGAACTCATAAAATAGAAATCTATAGCAAAGTTTGTATGGAAAAAAAATAGAGGGTCTAAGACTTTTGCACAGTACTGTATATATTCTACATACAGTAGGTGAATCTCATCTCATTATCTCTAGCCGCTTTATCCTGTTCTACAGGGTCGCAAGCAAGCTGGAGCCTATCCCAGCTGACTACGGGCGAAAGGTGGGGTACACCCTGGACAAGTCGCCAGGTCATCACAGGGCTGACACATAGACAACCATTCACACTCACATTCACACCTACGGTCAATTTAGAGTCACCAGTTAACCTAACCTGCATGTCTTTGGACTGTGGGGGAAACCGGAGCACCCGGAGGAAACCCACGCGGACACGGGGAGAACATGCAAACTCTGCACAGAAAGGCCCTCGCCGGCCACAGGCCTCGAACCCGGACCTTCTTGCTGTGAGGTAACAACGCTAACCACTACACCACCGTGCCACCCAGTAGTTGGATTATGTTCACAAAATAAATCTTAGCGGGTCAGTGTGGTTCATTTTACAGTTAA
Organism: Neoarius graeffei; assembly: GCF_027579695.1. NCBI lineage: Eukaryota > Metazoa > Chordata > Actinopteri > Siluriformes > Ariidae > Neoarius > Neoarius graeffei. The sequence continues at coordinate 51,013,183 of NC_083588.1, read as the reverse complement.
AGGTTTCCATGGCTGTCAAAAAAAATAAAGATAAAAAACACCTTTTAGAAACCCTGCCATAGATCCTGTAGTGGAAGGGTTTTTACAATCAGCGGTATATCTAGAACTGATTCCTCAGAATCATCTAGTATTCTGGTTTGATAAGTGTTTCATGGAAATATCAAGAGTAGATGAGCTAAAGTGTAATACTGTACATTGATTATTATTACATGGCAGTAAAACAAAGCAAAAAAAAAAAATGTTGTGTAATTAACGTCACTTCCAACCTTCTTCATGACTTAGCGGAACCAGAGCAGTCACAAGAGCAGACACAGGCGTATAGAGACGTTGAGGACTGTTATTTGCGTCTCTGTCACTCTTTCTCAAACACACATACGCACTTTTAGGTGTGAGCAGGCATATCTGCTCTACATTTCATACCTTGTTTTGTCATGATGACTCAGCTCAGGAAAGTTTCGAGGTTCACTTATGCAACATGGAAGCGTATGTGCTGATTAGGCTTCGTGATACCGTTCCACTTTCCACACGCATGCACACACATCATTTTAAAAAAAACAAGTAAAGAGGAAGTTAAATGGCACATTTATATGAGAAACCGGTTGTTTCGTTTCTGAAGTGCCACAGAACTGCAACTGTTATTCAGACTTGGCAAAGTATGAAAGTTGTTATTGCAGTGTTTACTGCATTCTTTTAAGGAACTGAATGTTCCAGCAGAGGAAAAGAAGTAAGAATAACTGAGGACTTCTTGTTCCCCGGACAATCTTTTAATACTGTTCAACTAACTTCAAGAAAAATTTTTTTTAAATATTTTGACATTCTCCAGGGCCGCGCCTTTGATTAGCTCTCTTTCACCATTTTATTATCTTTAAAACAAACCATAGTATATGGGGAAGCCATGGCCTAATGGTTAAAGACAGAAGTGGACAAAGTACCCAACTTCATTACTTAAGTCAAAGTACAGATCCCGTTGGTCAAATGTTACTCCAATACAAGTGAAAGTTGTCCAGTCAAATTTTTACTAAAGTTCAAGTACTGAAGTACTCACTTTTTAAAAATACTTAAGTATTAAAAGTACATTTTCTGTCAACGCATGGTTGTACGGTATTATTGCCACAACACTTACAAAACCTAACGCCGTTACCAAAGACAGAAATGTGAATTCACAAAATGAACGCATGCTGTGTCATCATGGTGGTTTAACGTTAAGCTAGCTAGTCAGTGAAGCTCCATCTGACACGCTCGCAAACTCTTTTCAAACTCGAAATCATATTGGGTATCAAACGTTACTAGAAAAGAAAGATATCTACATTGTTTGTTTATTTGGCAAGATTATGCTAAAACATATTTCTGAAAGAACTTCAGATAAGTTAACGTTATTCATGTTAGCGTAACTGTTTTTACATGCTAACTAACAGTGTCCAAATTAACTAGCTATGTGTTAACGTTAGCCGTGGACAAGGCTACAGCAACTTGGTGGGCAAATCCATAGAAAGTCATTTGACTAACCAGACTGCATAGCTATCGCAACGTTATCGCTAGCTCTAAAAGTACAGACAAGTTCGTTGCAAGCTTTCTCTTGGAATAAAATGTTTATATCCCTCAATATGCTTCCGCAGGTTGGATGGCGAGTTTTTGTAGGCCGTGATGTGGTTTGTTTTCAGCAAACACTTAAAACAAAACGAATCTTTATTCCTTTCAGAAAACTGAAACATGGGTTCTAGGTAAAGCCATGAGTGCGTGCATTCCACAGAAGAACCGCCTCCTTCCATTCTGCCATCAACTGATCGTGTTAAATAACACTGCTGAGAAATCACTGATCTTTATTTTATCCAGTCTATGGATGTGACGTGACCCTAGTGATTACTGATCGGCTGTCTCAGTGTCACCTGTGAAAAAAACGTCACATTTTAGAAAAGAAAAGAAAAAAACATCCACTTTCAAAGCTGCTTCATAGTAACGAGTAACGAGGACGTTGATAGAAATGTAGTGGAGTGAAAAGTACGATATTTGCCTTTCAAATGTAGTGAAGCTAAAGTCATAAGTTTCCAAAAAAAAATAATACTTAAGTAAAGTACAGATACTCAAAGTGTACTTAAGTACAGTACTCAAGTAAATGTACTTCGTTACTGTCTACCTCTGTGTGTCTCTGGTTAGAGAAGCAGCTTCAGGACCAAAAGGTTGCTGGTTTGATTCCCTGGACCAGCAGAAATAGCTGAAGTGCCCTTGAGCAAGGTATCTAACCCCCAACTGCTCCCCAGGCTGCTCTGGGTATATTGTATGTCGCTCTGGATAAGAGCATCTGCTAAATACCTATAATGTAATATAGAAACAACCATACATTGTGATCAAGTCATTCCTGATGACAATTTAGGATACAAGACACCTTATTTCAAATTTTTATCAATTTCTATACTCAACACTCATGGCATCTATATTCAAAGGGAAAATAACCTTAATAACAAAAATACTGAAGATAAAACAATTATGTTTAAAAGAAACAATACTTCACAAGAAAGTTATACCACTATAGAAGTTCACAGCTAAAATGAATTGTAGAGAAACTTAAAGTCAAATCTTTTCGGAAAAAGTATGGACCCAGTAAATAATTAATCAATGTCGAAAGTTAAGGTCTTCAAAACAACTCTCTGGGTGACACGATGGGAAATGAGATCAGATATATGAAAACGCTATATACGCTTCGGTGAATTGTCTCTTTCTCAAATTAAAGCAGGTCAGCATTGTTTTTAGGCTTTTAAATGACATCATGGAATCATAATTGTAATTTTACTGGCGTAATATTAGAGAAAGGGGTGGGGCAAAGCAGAAACTGTGCTAACAGGAACTTCCTCAGACAGTTTTGTAACCTCCTGTAACAAAAAACAATCTTCCCAATAAAATATTAGGTATGACACAGATGCAGTATCTGTTTGTGAAAATACAGAAAGTTAAAGTAGAAAACCTTCGGATTTTCTCCTGTAATAGTAAGGTTTTTAAGTGTCAGTTATTTTAAACAGTTGCAAATGTTTGATATAATGTCACTTTTTACTCTTTTTATACGTGTATAATTGCTGTATGGAACATGCAATTCAGCCCTCGGGCTGCGAGTTGTTCTTAAGAATAAAACCCAGTTATATAAAACCCAGTTATAAATTTCTTTCTTTCTTTTTTTCAAAGTCAGTCAAGTGGAGAGAGATACATTTTAGAAATCTGATAGGCTGCTGTCAGATAATACAACTGCTTATTAGACAAAATACAGTTAATTGTAAAGTCACAATCAATTCACTTTTTTACAGATTACAAAATAATTACATTATTATTATCCATCCATCATCTGTAGCCGCTTTATCCTGTTCTACAGGGTCGCAGGCAAGCTGGAGCCTATCCCAGCTGACTACGGGCGAAAGGCGGGGTACACCCTAGACAGGTCGCCAGGTCATCACAGGGCTGACACATAGACACAGACAACCATTCACACTCACATTCACACCTACGGTCAATTTAGAGTCACCAGTTAACCTGACCTGCATGTCTTTGGACTGTGGGGGAAACCGGAGCACCCGGAGGAAACCCACGCGGACACGGGGAGAACATGCAAATTCCACACAGAAAGGCCCTTGCCGGCTGCTGGGCTCGAACCCAGGACCTTCTTGCTGTGAGGCGACAGTGCTAACCACTACACCACCGTGCCGCCCCATTATTATTATCTGTTTTGTTTGTTTGTAGCCTACATTGTGACTTGTTAATTTGACGTGAATCTCTATACACCTAGACCCACTGGCCATTTTATTAAGAAAACCCATCCACCTGCAGTTTAATGCAGTTCTCTAATCAGCCCAATCCCTTGCCAGCAGCACAATGCATCAAATCACCAGCTACAAATCAAGAGCTTCAGTTTATTAATATTCATTTCAAACATCAGAATGGGAAAAATTGTGATCTCAAAGTGAGACCTTTCTTTCACTGTGGCATGGGTGTTGGTTTGAGCCAGATGGACTGGGTTGAGTATTTCAGAAACGGCTGATCTCCTGGGGTTCACACACAACAGTTTACACAGAATGGTGCGAAAAACAAGAAACATTGAGTCAGCGACAGTTCTGTGGGTGGAAACGCCTTGTTGATAAGAGAGATCAGAGGAAAATGACTACTATCTGTCTGACTGTCTGTCTGTCTCTCTGTCTGTCTGTGTTGGGTCAAGCTTTTTCTGCCAGGAAGGATATAGTAACTCATAGCAACTCTTTACAACCGTGGTGATCAGAAAAGCATCTCAGCATGCAATAGCAGAAGAGCACACTGGGTTCCAGTCCTGCAGCCAAAAACAGGAGTCTTAGAATCAACAACAAGTTCCTATTAAAGTGGCTGGTGAATGTAGATTTTAATTATGTTTCGGGAATTTGCCAGATGTCTACAGTAAACTGAATATATTTCAGTAAACCAGATTAGGCCTGTGAGTATTCTACTGTATCTACTTTTTAAAACTGGATTGATGCCAGGAAAGTCAAAAAAGCTCAAATGATTTGATATGACCCTACCACAGTATTTAGTACAGTGATATGCAGACTGGAGTTATGTTAATTGTTTCAACTCAATCACACCAAATGGCCTCTAATAAATATTTTAGTAAACCTAATACATCAGATTAAAGAGGGACAACAAACCAGGGTTACTGATTTGAACCTGAGCTCAGGTTACTGTCTGTCTGTGTGGGGTTTCACATGTTCCCTCAACAACTCATACACACACATACACACAGGATAAGCACACACCTTCGACTGCCTTTTGTGTCACAATCTCTGTTGGGCATTTTTTAAGAAGGCTGGTGTGTGTGTGTCTGTCTGTCTGTCTATCTTTGTGTGAGCACGTGTGTGTGTGTCTGTCTGTCTGTATCTATCTATCTGTCTGTCTGTTTGTGTGTGTGTGAGAGAGAGAGCATGCGTGTGTCTGTCTTTGTGTGTGTGTGTGTGTCTATCTGTCTTTGTGTGTCTGTCTTTGTGTGTCTGTCTTTGTGTGTGCGTGTGTCTGTCTGTCTGTGAGCATGCGTGTGTGTGTGTGTGTGTCTGCAGATGCGCAGCTTGTGAACAGGCAAGGCAGGCAACTGCTTGGGGCCCCCTGGCCCAGGGGCCCCCGAGAGTCAGGGCCCGAGGGCTTATTTTGTTTTTTATTGTTCTTTACCATTGTATTTTCACATTTGGAATTTAAAAAACTTTGGTTTCATACATTTTTCGTTGGTGTCAGATTATTTATAACATATTGGTGATGAACACTGGTCAGAAGGGCCCCTGGAATTTTTTGCTTGGGGCCACAACAGACTCTAGAATCGCCTCTGTATGTCTGTCTGTCTTTGTGTGTCCGTGTGTTTCTGTCTGTCTTTGTGTGTGTGTCTGTCTGTCTATCTGCCTTTGTGTGTGCGTCTGTCTGTGTGTGTGTCTGTCTGTCTCCACAATCCTGATCAGGATAAAGTGGTTTCCAAAGATGAATGACTAAACAGTTAATTTTGGCGACAGAAATGTATTTGTTGTGTAATAATAATAATAATAATAATAATAATAATAATAATAGTGAGCAGTCAGTGTATGGATGTATTTCCCAGTTTGGCCGCCTGCAGGGAAATTCTTGTTCGACTTGCTTCTTCCTTCTTTTTTTAGGTTAAAGATTCCTGGGAATTCCGTGATTCACTTTCTCTCGTTTCTGATTATTCTGAACTTTCTGTTCCGTCAGAATTCCCCTCCGCGCAGCGGAAACACGCCGCTGAAAGGCCGCTTCCGGCGCCCCGCCCACATTCGGCCGCAGGTTGTTTTGAAAAACCCGACGCGTCATTCCACAGGTGGCCAATCGCACGCGCTGTTTGTACGCACAGCGTCATCTGCGTCATGAAAGTGCGTCAGGTTTGACTCCTCCCACCTGCAAGTGAAAGCCCCTCCCCCGGAACGAGGAGAACGCTCCGAACACATCAACACACGGGTCCGAACACTTCAACACACGGCTCCGAACACATCAGCACACGGGTCCGAACACTTCAACACACGGGTCCGAACAGCGGCACTCAACAGGAGGTTATTTCGAAAGCAGTAAGAAGAAGAAGGGCATTTCGGCATCTCTTTGGAGAAATCTCTTCATTTCAGATTTGAACTGAATTGTGATTCACACTTTGGAGAGGAAATGGGATTATTTTTTGCCAAACTGATGACAGTGTTCGGAGACAGAGGTAAAGATTTCACAATCCTGTTCCTAGTGGCTCTCAAAGGGGGTCTGGGACTGAAACAGAGCCAGAGAGCTGATGTTTGTTTGTTTATCTTTTATTTTCTTATAGTGGTGAAGATGACATCTGTGGAAATCCGTTTATGACACTGTAATACTAATGAATTACTGTTTTATAATAATGAGAACATTTTCTTAAAATTATTATGACTTCTCATCACTAATGCGATACTAAGCCATAAATATGAGATACTAAGTCATTATTATGAGATTGAAAAATCATAATTATCTTAATCATTACTGTAGGATCTTAATCTTATGAGATAGCAAGTCATAATTATGGGAAAATTATCTCATTATGAAATAGTAAGTTATTATTCTGAGAAGGTAAGTAATAATTATGAGAGATAATTATAGGCTCATAATATCATGAGATAGTAAGAGATAATTTGGAGCTACAGAGTCATTATTATATGATGTAGGATCTGATTATGAGATAGAAAGTCGTAAATATGAGATACTAAGTCATTCTTATTATTATGAGATTGAGAAATCATAATTATGAGAAAATTATGTGAATCATATCTGTAGGATCTTAATATTACGAGATAGTAAGTAGTACTTTTGAGCTGCAAAGTTATTATTATGACGTAGGATCTGATTATGAGATAGAAAGTCGTAAATACGAGATACTAAGTCATTTCTTATTATTATGAGATTGAAAAATCATAATTATGAGAAAATTATGTGAATCATATATTATGAGATAGTAAGTAGTACTTTTGAGCTGCAAAGTCGTTATTATGACGTAGGATCTGATCATGAGATAGAAAGTCATAAATATGAGATACTACCTAAGTCATTCTTATTATTATGAGATTGAAAAATCATAATTATGAGAAAATTATGTGAATCATATCCATAGGATCTTAATATTATGAGATAGTAAGTAATCATTTTGAGCCGCAAAGTTATTATTATGATGTAGGATCTGATTATGAGATAGAAAGTCACAATTATGAGAAGATTATCTCATGATTATGAGATACTATATCATAATTATGAGAAAGCATCTCCTTTGGCGGAAACAGGCTTCCATAGACAACTCACTATTACCAAGTGTTTATTGGTGAGTTCTGATTACCCTGTTTGACTTGTAACAACATTCTTTATCACCCCTTATTAACGCTGTTTACATTTTTTGAATATATATTTTTCATAAGTTTTAATACAAATAGACTGAGGGCACTGGCAACCTGACATAACCCTAGATGGCTAAAAATGGCAGGCTGTCGCATGAATTAAATAGGTTTAATCCAAATTTTAGCAACTCAAAAACATACAGTGCCCTCCACAATTATTGGCACCCCTTGGAAAGATTCGTGAAAAGGGGTTGAAAAAAAATCCACCTTTTGGTGAAGTCGATTCACCTCACACTGAAAAAAAAAAGAGAAAACTCCAACCTTTATTTGAAATAAATTTATTCAGACAAAAACAAATCCCTCATCAAGGAATAATTATTTTCAGCAAAAACACATGTGGCACTATTATTGGCACCACTGCGTGTAATGCTTTGTCCAACCTCACTTTGCCAGTAAAACAGAACTGAGTCTTCTCGGTGATGAAGCGACTTCACCAAAAGATGGATTATTTTTCTAACCATTTTTTATTAATCTTTATAAAGGGGAGCTGATCATCGTGTAGATATGTGCCAACGTGGACCTCATAATATGTTTTGTAAGTTGGAAGATCAGGAATAAAAAAATATATATATGGCCTAAATAAATCGTAAGCGTATTATTGTATGCTTTTAATAATGAGGTTGTGTTCAGTAGAATTAAAGTCCTCCCTGGCTGGATCATTGTAATAAACTAGTAGCTGTTGTATTACTAGTATCATGTTGTTGTTGCGGGGTTATTTAGAGCAATTCCTCTATCAAACTACAGTATTTTTGAAAGTTTAGGGCTCCAGGTTTGGACTCAGGCCAAGTAAACTTGACAAAGAGGAATCATCAATAGAACTGAATTGAATCTCCTCAACTCTAGCAGTAGACTTCAATCAGCATTTGCATTTCTCAATCCCATTGTCCGAGCACACAGAATGATCTAGACGTTCTGGGGTTATTCTGTTGTCTTCACCTGTGCAACCCAGATAAGATATCCTGCTCTCCTCAGCTGTGTAATCCAGATAACCAAGTCAATTACATAAGCTGCTTTTTTTCTTCTTCTTTTTATAATGATGCCACGTTGAAACCTCACAACTGCTCACTTACGTCATATAGCGTTTACATTTTTTGGCATTTATCACACGCTTGTCCAGAAGTTTTAGGCGATCCATAATAACTACGTAGACCTATTTTCATGATACTGAGCTCAAACCCATAACCTTATCAATAAGGTTAACAGATCGGGGTCGGGAGGGCTGGAAAAAGCCTTGAGAAGTGAACTTTAAAATTCCTTCTCAGTCAAGCATGAATATGTGATCAATAATGGCTTTTCAGCAGCAGAACAAGACGTTTTGTGTTTTCTTCTGATGACTACTGACGTCTTTTATTTTAAAAATAAGGGACTGTGAAATCTTGACAAATAAAGCTTAAGATTATAATGTTCTGCTTATTGAAAACCTTTTTTTTTTTGTGCCGGTGGTCTTCATTTCCATCGTTTTGCTCTTATCCTTAAATTTTAATAGTTAAATAGTTTCAGAGCATAAATTGTCAGGGTAAACAGTCATTCCATCTCGTAATCATTGCATCAGGAATGTAAAGCAATTTCAACTCATGATGCTGACTGTTTAACTGTTTTCTAGAAAGGCCTGTGTGTGTGTGTGTTATTAGACATAATTTTCTCTCCTCCTCTTCCAGAACACAAGGTGATCATTGTGGGTTTGGATAATGCTGGGAAGACGACTATCCTCTACCAGTTGTAAGTGTTTTTAACAATAAATCAATTATTATTATCTTGTTTTTTGTTTTCGAAATGCCTCAGGAAGCTGGGTTTTAATGATCCATTGTTTCAGTGGTACAAGACAAAAGTGCCTTGGGCTTAAAAGTAGGTGGTTTACGAGTATGTAATGCTCTTTCTCTCTCTCTCTATGTTTTGTTCTCATGTTAGTTTGACGAAAGAGGCTGTGCATACCACTCCTACTATTGGCAGCAACGTGGAGGAAATCTCTGTCAAGAAAACACGCTTCCTTGTTTGGGACATTGGGGGTCAGGAGGCCCTCCGAGCCAGCTGGAGCACCTATTACTGCAATACAGAGGTGAGTAAGTGACTGAGTGCCTGCTTTTTGGTCTTTCTTGCATGTTTATCATCAAACTGCTCGGACAATCAAATATGTCAGAAAAAAATATAGGAATTTATGGAATGTATTAATCACAGGTGGAATTCCTTAGTAATTTCAAAGCAACGTAAACAATAAAGGGTGGTGAAAAGGGAGAAGATAAAGTTGTGATGTCTGAGAAATCGATGACGGCACCAGGAACCATTATATCTATTAATAGTCTGGGTGGTGATAGAAATGTAAAAAAAAAAAAAGGCCCGAGTTTTTAAAACAAAATCAAATACCACTCTACTTAAACTTATTTCAGTTCAAAACAGCAAACAACTTGACTGACCTGAACAGGAACAGCAGGAGTGAGTCACAATAGCTGAGCATCTTACAGAACCAGCCACAGTTCTTCTGGACACTTTGACTGTCACACTCGCTTCTTCATTTTGCACCAAAACCCAGTAGCCTTCATTACGCTTTCTTTTATAATCTGAAAAGTCATCTCTTAGGCAGCTGGGCCATAGAAGGTTCACGCTGCACGCTACACGTTCACGTGAAGAACCGGACCCTGGGCCATTAAACTTCATGCTTGGATGTTCACGTGTTGCGTCTGTTCTATGGACTCTTTACGTTTTACATAAATTACGTTTATCACCAAATTATGCCATGCTTTATACTGCTGGAAAGATCGCTTCAAGACTAAAACAATGATATCAAAATCAAAACGATAGCCCAGTGCTTTTTGACGGCACACGCCCGAAGACTATAACACATACCTGTCGGTGATTTCACACGCTCATTCAAGTCCTCCCAAACTTGTGCCTTCTGGTCCCTGTCTTTATAATCCACCACACGCGGATCCCATAGCAGGGGCCTTTCTCGAACAAACTCGATCAACTTTTCTCGGTAGTCGTCCATTTTATCTCCCTAGACCCGTTCTGATTGGCTGGCGTGGCGGTGACCTTGGGGTCGTGCATGCATTGACTGGAATTTCCATCTTCACGCCTAGAAAAAAAGTGTGCATGTTCATTTCACGCTTCACGCGTGAAGTGTGCAGCGTGCAACGTGAACGCCGTTCTATGGCCCAGAGCAAGTCATGCTACGTTTGTCCACTTTTCTTTACACGCGTGTAGCGTGCAGCGTGAACCTTCTATGGCCCAGCTGCCTTATGTAATATGCTGCTCAGATGCAGACATTTTTTTCCTGTAACATTTAACTCCGTGCTGGAAAACGAACGTTTGGACTCTAAAATGTTTTTGTACCGACTCGATAATATAGAAGTCATAAAATAGAAATCTATAACAAAGTTTGTATGAAAAAAAAAACATAGGGTGCCTGAGATGCTTGCACAGTACTGTATATCATTTCTACATTCACTGTTCTTTAGCGATAGAGTAACTCTGTCTCCATGTTGCAGATTGTGATTCTGGTCGTCGATAGCACAGATCGGGAACGTTTGACCCTTACGAAAGAGGAGCTACATACGATGCTTGCGCATGAGGTGAGCTTATATTCATTGACACCAGTGGCGGCTGGTAGTCTTTCAAACAGGGGAGGCTGGTCGGTTATGATATTTCCAGATTTTAAAAGAAAAAACACATCAGTTTTGCCCATACTCTTGCCTCTGAGCTGGCTGATTGTTGGCAGGGTCACAAACTGTGAAATAACAGGTTCTTTTGGCCCATTAGCCTACTGTCCAATATACATGATGGTGGTGTTGGGGGGGGGTATATTTTAACATTTTATATTTTAAAATTGTGGCATGTTGTTTAAAAATTGACCTCGGCTGTGTTTTTGTTTAAAAATGTTTTCCAAATTGTAGCTGTGTTTAATTCATATTCAGAAAAACATATATTCCAATATAATATACTCAGCATAAACATTTTAAATAGATTCTATATTTTTGGTCCATCCATGACATATTACTAAAGTAGCCTATTTACTGTTGTTGATGTGGGTCACTTGCTGTTAGCCAATTCACTTTCTCGTACCAGGAGAGCTGAAAGGAACGAGTATTATTCCCTACCTTTTTCACCAAGTCAATTTGAGGCGTTGGTCTACCCTGCTCTTTAATTTTAATTTTTTCCTCGAAAGGAAGACTGGCAAATGGCTTCTCCAAAATTAAATCAGCAATGCTTGGCATCCGTGCGCAGCTTTCTTGCTAGCTGACTAGCCCCCTCAAGTTCAAGTTCAGTCACTCAAATAAACAAAATTTCTGGAACTAAGATAGCAAACTTGACAACACTATATTTACACTTTATTTACAATGAAAATATATACAAACTAAAAAAGCTGGTAGAAACCGTATGTAATGAATGAAATCAAAATGTAAGCCGATCTCTTACAATACACCACAGCACTTGCGAATCCGCATGGAACTGAACTGATGTTGCCAGATACTGCTGACGTTATCCAGCCCAAAATATGTTCAAAACCCGCCAAAATGCACTTAAAACCGGCCAATGGAAACTGCCATGTCCCTCCCATGTGAGGCTGGGAGTCCGTAGGCGGGCATTTTCGCAGTATTTGTCCAATAACCATCTTGCATTTTGAGATTGAAAAGCGCATCGCTCCCAAATGCCGTTGAAGTCCATTGAGGCTGGGAGTCCGTGAGACTCCGTGGACGGGCATTTTCGCAGTATTTGTCCAATAATCGTCTTGCATTTTGAGATTGACAAGCACATAGCTCCCAATCCACGGAGGCTGGGCTGCATCGCGCTGTCACGAGGGGGAAAAACTCACGCACACATTAGGCGAACTGGGGAAAGTTATAACGGAATGATTTCGCACTGTAGTTGGGTTGAGCACATATATTTCTATGATTCTGGATCTGAAATAGCAATGTTATAAGGTCGGCTATAACATAAGCCTAGCGCAATTCATCCTACACAATGTTCGTCATTTTTAGAGGAGGCTGAGCCTCCCTCGTTGTTTTAGAGCAATCGCCCGTGATTGACACTATTTTCTTCATGGTCTTGACGTTTTATGGCCATTGGTTACTAAAATATACCCTGTGTCCGAAATCAGTCACTCGTTCACTACTCCGAAAGAAAGAAAGCACAACTTTATTCATCACGCACTTGTGAAATTGCTCTCTGCATTTAACCCATACGTACCCAGAGCAGTGGGCAGCCATGCTAACAGCGCCCGGGGAGCGGTCGGTAGTTAGGTGCCTCGCTCAAGGGCACCTCAGCCCAAGGACATCCCATATTAACCTAACTGCATGTCTTTGGACTGTGGGGGAAACCGGAGCACCCGGAGGAAACCCACACAGGCATGCAAACTCCACACAGAAAGGCCCCCGCCAGCTGCTGGGCTCAAACCCAGAACCTTCTTGCTGTGAGGCAACCATGCTAACCACTTACACCACCGTGCCGCCCTCTATGGCGGCACGGTGGTGTAAGTGGTTAGCACCTATATAGGGGATTACTATATACAGGACTATACAGTGAGCTCATTGTTAAAATGAAAAAAAAAAAAACGCTAGTCCGTCGTGCTGGTATTTACGTCATTACTGTCGCACAATTAAAACGTGCCAGATCAGTCGGCTGGTGGGTTTTCAAAATAATAAACACATGCACGTATTTTTGTGATAAATCCATATTATACTGAGCGCATTCCCCACATTAATCAATACAAAGTTCCTGCATCTTTCAGTTCTTTTTTTTTTTTTTAAATCAAGGCTGAATACTTTCTTCTTTGCCGCTGCCTTTTATTAAATCAAATTTGAGACTTTTAATTTGATTTCTTTCAGTGCGACCGCAATGCATGATGTAGTCATATATTGCTTTGGTTAGTGACCATCGTTGTATACTACTTTTCGTGATGCATTGCGGGATACTTTGAGCGCACTATGTAGGGTGTAAATAATCCTCACTAAGGTTTCGGACAGCACTACAAAATGGCATCTTCACTATATAGTGAGTAGGGAGCGATTTCAGACACAAGGATAATGTAATTAATTCTAAACTGTCCACTTCAGGATCTGCAGAATGCTTCAGTGCTGGTGTTAGCCAATAAGCAAGATATGAAGGACAGCATGACAGCAGCGGAGATTTCCAAGAGTCTTACCCTCAGCTCTCTGACAGCTCACTCCTGGCATGTCCAAGCCTGCTGCGCCCTTACTGGAGAAGGGTGAGTGTTTGATCGTTACAAGTAGATGCATTTGGGTAATTTCTAATGCAAAGACAGGTTGTGTTTATTATAAACACTTATAGTAGGTTTTGTCCTCAGTATACATGCATTTCAATACTGTTAATGACATGACATTTCTCTGTATAATGATGACATCTTATTTCCTTGAATTTCTTTTCTCCACTTTCTAGTTTACCAGCAAGTCTGGACTGGATGCGTTCCCGAGTTATACCAAACTAGTCCAGCAGTGCTTCATGGTGACTCTGCAGAGTTTTCTGTCCCGTGTGTGCCTACAGTCTCATCAAGCTCTCCGAGTTGATCTCAGAGTTCCACTCAAACTCAGCGTCTTGGAGACGTCATATGCTCCAACTTCAGCAACGAATGCACTGAACCCTGGACATGTGATGTTGATGTATGAGCGTATATACTGACATGTACATTTTTGCATATCATGTCTTCGTTTTAGAGGTCACATTGTGAGCATTACAAACAGATTGTGTTGTCCAGGTGGGAGAATTTGCACTGATTTTCTGAATTCTGATTGAACAATGTATTCTGGCCTGTGGCACCACAAGCTATACTACTTCTCTATAATACTACTACGAATACTCGTGAGGAAGGGCTCACTGCCCAAGTGCAGGTCTTTGGTGCCATATTTATATGGATGCTGGTGCTCGATTTTTAAGCTTTTAAACTGGAAGCATTACTTCAGATATTTATTATAGGATGTTGTTCGTGTTTGATGGACCTAATTCAAATTAAATTATACAAGTATTGACATTTTGAAATATTGAAAGTAAGCTGCATAGTCAGATTATACTTTCTGGTTCATTTTATTTTTATACAAATAAAGATTTGAAAAAAAAAAGCTTTCTAGAGGTTTTTGAATTCACTGTGGAGTTCGTTATGGCATGGTAGACGAAGTAGCCATGCAATGAACTGTGGAATGTATTACATATACAGTACTGTGCAAAAGTCTTAGGCTCATGTAAAGAAATGCTGTAGAACAAAAACGGCTTTAAAAAATAATGAAATGAAATGTTTCAATGTTAAAAAAATACTATAAACAGCAGTAAGCCATAATAAATGAAACAAAGTCAATATTTGGTGTGAGACGACCCTTTGCTTTAAAAAAAAAATAGTCTGAGGTACAGTGAGTGCAGTTTTATGCGGAAATGAGCTGTAGGTTGGGCGGCACGGTGGCGTAGTGGTTAGCACAGCAAGAAGGTCCGGGTTTGAGCCCCGTGGCCGGCGAGGGCCTTTCTGTGCGGAGTTTACATGTTCTCCCCGTGTCCGCGTGGGTTTCCTCCGGGTGCTCCGGTTTCCCCCACAGTCCAAAGACATGCAGGTTAGGTTAACTGGTGACTCTAAATTGACCGTAGGTGTGAATGGTTGTCTGTGTCTATGTGTCAGCCCTGTGATGACCTGGCGACTTGTCCAGG
Source organism: Neoarius graeffei (assembly GCF_027579695.1). Taxonomy (NCBI): domain Eukaryota; kingdom Metazoa; phylum Chordata; class Actinopteri; order Siluriformes; family Ariidae; genus Neoarius; species Neoarius graeffei. Next base: position 50,998,145 of record NC_083588.1, on the reverse strand, counting down.
GTGTACCCTGCCTTTCGCCCGTAGTCAGCTGGGATAGGCTCCAGCTTGCCTGCAACCGTGTAGAAGGATAAAGCGGCTAGAGATAATGAGATGAGATGAGCTGTAGGTTTTACTGAGCATCTTACAGAACCAGCCACAGTTCTTCTGGGCACGTTAACCGTCACATTTGCTTCTTAATTTTGCACCAAAACCCAGTAGCCTTCATTATGTTTTCTTTTTTAATCTAAAAAGTGGTCTCTTGTGTAATATGCTGCCCAGATACAAATTTTTTTTTTTTCCTTTCCTGTAACATTTAATTTTGTGCTGGAAAACGAACATCTGGAACTCTAAAATGTTTTTGTACTGACTTGATAATGTCAAAGTCATAAAATAGAAATCTATAACAAAGTTTGTATGAAAAAACCAGGGGGCCTAAGACTTTTGCACATTGAACCATAACCATCTTGGAACCATTTAACCCAACCACTCACACAAGACCTTCGGTCACTTCTTATCACCAATGTCTACAAGGCAGGCAATAACAATCAGCATTTACACTAAACGATTTGGTGCATGATGTTTAATTCCTTGAAATATAGATTTGTTTGCAATCTCAAAAAAAAATTTGTGACTGATTTGGACTCATCAGAGTAGTTTTTTTCCACACCCACATGCAACTACTTTGATTTTCTTTTGCACTCTTTCAGAAGTTACTTTCTATACTTACCTCATCACAACAACCCTTCAAACATCTGAAGCTCAATGCACATACTGCTATTTCTGTTACACTGTTCTCTTGAAGAGGACACGTAAATATGAGCCATGGAGCTCCTGACCTGCAAATCCTCTCCCACTGACCTTTACACCCATGTAGAATGTGTTAATATAACAGTCATTTATCTTATTGCTCATTCCCAAGTACATAGAAAAGAAGGATTTCCCCAGTTTACTTACTGGTTTTGCAGTACTGATGGTGGTTTTTGGCTTAGCCTTTGGCTGAAGCCTACAGAGGCACTTGTTTGTATGTGCATGTTTAACCAAGTTTGAGCATGTTTAAGAATGTAAGATGGTCATTAGCATGCCAGCCTCAGGTAGCGATTCCACAGTTGCGGTGTGGCGCAACTGCATACTGACTATGTAAGCACCACATTACATAACCTCAGCTTATGACGTCGTCTTCTGTGGTTGAGCAGTCTAGAGTGGTGTTGTGGAAAGGAACAGGTTTTGCATTGTTGGTTCAAATTCTGGCGTCAATGTAAAAGACTGATCTCAGCCCTGCATAGCTCTCTAGTTTTAATATGGCAGCTCCATGGTGGAATGATCTACAGATAATATCCTGAATCAGTTTTTTGATATACATTGTAATTTTAGTGCCATAGACTGTAAAGCAGTCATCAGGACTAGCAAGCAGATGCTAGTCAACCAGGAAACTAGATCTCCAGACAACAATGGCAAATGCTAACAAATTATATTTAGCACCTTCTGACTGGATTAGAGTTGACTGGGTGCACAGTGGTGTAGTGGTTAGCACCATCGCCTCACAGCAAGAAGGTTATGGGTTTGAGCCCAGTGGTTGACATGTGGAGACGTGTTGCATGTTCTCCCTGTGTTTGTGTGGGTTTCCCCCACAGTCCAAAGACATGTAGGTAGGCCAACATGGGGCAGCTATAGGCCTAAAGTGCCCTTGAGCAAATCACCTAACCCCCAGGTGCTGTAGCATAACTGCTCTGGGTATGTGTGGGTGCTCATTGTTCACTTGTGTGTTCACTTGTGTGTTCACTGCTTCAGATGGGTTAAATGCAGAGCAGACATTTCACTGCATGTGTGATAAACAAAGGCTTTCTTGTCTTGATTACATTGTAAAGCAATGGGGAAAAATAATAACGATGCAGAAGAAACCTGTGGAACCACTGAATGGACATTTGCAATGGACATTGTCACAAAGCAGCTTGACAGAAATTTAGATATAAATTTGATATTTTAGATTTATCCCTAATGAGCTTGCCAGAGGTGACAGTGGCAATGAAAAACTCCTTGAGATTACATGAGAAAGAAACCTTGAGAGAAACCAGACTCAAAATGGAACCCATCCTCATCCGGGTGACACCACATAGTGGGATTATAAAACATTTATCTTCCTATAACTGTATACTATAGAGTCAAGCAGTGCTAAGTGTGTTGAAAGGAACTGGAGTATGGGCAAAAGTCATTTCTGATTTCATTAGAGTTTTAACTTTGCATCTATCTTATCTGCGGGCGGCACGGTGGTGTAGTGGTTAGCGCTGTCACCTCACAGCAAGAAGGTCCTGGGTTCGAGCCCAGCAGCGGGCGAGGGCCTTTCTGTGCGGAGTTTGCATGTTCTCCCTGTGTCCGCGTGGGTTTCCTCCGGGTGCTCCGGTTTCCCCCACAGTCCAAAGACATGCAGGTTAGGTTAACTGGTGACTCTAAATTGACCGTAGGTGTGAGTGTGAATGGTTGTTTGTGTCTATGTGTCAGCCCTGTGATGACCTGGCGACTTGTCCAGGGTGTACCCCGCCTTTCGCCCATAGTCAGCTGGGATAGGCTCCAGCTTGCCTGCGACCCTGTAGAAGGATAAAGCGGCTAGAGATAATTAGATGAGATGAGATCTATCTTATCTAAGTGAAGATATTACCTGTTCAACGATTGAGACTTGAGCATAAATTGATGTGAGGGCAGTTTTTAGGTTATCCAAGGAAGAACATCCACAGCCAGAAGTAGGGTATCAGGATGGATCAGGCAGGTACAGAGGAGAGATAGAGAGAGAGACCTTCCAGATCTATACCTTCATCTTTACCTTATCATTACCTTACCTAAGAGAAAAGCCAAAGGCTTAGCTAAGCATATAGGATTTCAACCTAGACTTAAAAACTGAGACTGTATTTGCTACATGTCATACCTAATGCTGTTTACAGGATATAGCACTGTAACACAATTAAAACCAGTGACTATCAGGTCCTGAGATGACCTGGTGACTTGTCCTGGGTGTACCCTGCCTTTCGCCCGTAGTCAGCTGGGATAGGCTCCAGCTTGCCTGCGACCCTGTAGAACAGGATAAAGCGGCTAAAGATAATGAGATGAGATGAGACTATCAGGTCACAATCAACAAGATACCCAGATTTGACCCAGAGACGAATGAATGAACCAGTGAATGAACCCTTTATTGTCACTTAGTCACAAGTACCAGTGAAATTGGCTATCAACCCGTCCGTACATATACACATACATACAATTAACACAGGGGGAGTAGACAGGACAGGAAGACAGGGATGAAAAATACAGAGTAACATGAGGGGAGGGGAGGAGAAAAAAGCAACCCCCAAACTATGCTCCTGTGGGGAGTACAGTGTGGGAACATTAATAAAACACCTCAGCACATAAGCACAAAATAACACAGTACACTTTACAACATGAAAACTCGGGACTTGAGGGGGAAGGGGGTGAGGGAGGGGGTGATCATGGGAGGGGGGGCAGAGGTATAGGTAACCCAGCGCAAACAAGCAGTCCAGTCCTGCAGCCATGATGACGGCGCTTACCCACTTGTCACACTGGGGGTAAAAGCGGCAACCGTGGGAAGTGGGGGAAGGAATACAAGAGCGTCTCACTGCAGTGATCTTCGGGGGAGTTGTTGTTCCAGCAATGGCCTTGGCCAAGGTCAGTGCTGTCTGAGGGAGCCGAAAGCAGATAAGATTGGGATTATTTGGTCTTGGGGCGAGTAGACGCATTCTTTTACATGACTACTCTGTTTGTCCATTCTGGTCTCCAAATTGATCCATTTCCTTTGCAAAGCCAAAAGCTTCTCCATGATGTTATCCATGTTGCGGTTCAAGTTCTGAATAGCCACAGTCTGAGTGCCAATAGCTCTGCCCACCGCTTCAATCATGTCAGGCAGCTTTATGGGGCTTTGGACAGCTGTCACCGTTTTCTGATTTCCTCGATAAACCAGGGTGATGCCTAATCCAATCAGCAAAAGTCCTGTAATCATGGTTCCAAATAGGTAGATGTCTTCAATGTCCTCCACAGAAAGAACTGCCAGGCACACAAACCGCCGCCTCTCCCACGCGTCCATCGTGTAGCCAGCTGCGAATGTTCCAGCAGGACAGGCCGGTTCCCCCGAACCCAGGCTTCTCGTCGAGAAAATTGTGTCAATTGCGTGAAGAGACCAGTTTATCAATTCCATGATTTTTAGTTTGGAGAGCAGTGCATAGAGAGTCTCTCAAAAGTATAGACAATAGACAGACGAGACAGCAGAAACAGGGAAGATAAGGGAAGGAGAGGCAGAGAAATGCGACCGCCTTCCGTGAGAGCACGGAGAAGAGAGAAGACCTCTTAAGCTTCAGTCAAAGGTACCACCATTGAGCTATATAACCATAAAAAGTGGTGTTATAAAGTGATGTTTTACAGGATATATTATTGAAACACAATTAACACCAACAATAACCATGTAGACTAGAGCCAGACAGGGGCAAATGGATTTGAACCCAAATTTCTTGATCTGCAATAAAGTCCGCTATGACTCAGAAACGCCCCAAAGAAAATATATAAAAGCTCACTCACAACCCGCCATACGTGCTACTATGGGCAGTCTAAGGTAAAAAAAAATTTGGCAAAACCATGCTTGAGACTTGCATGACACTTGCGTGTGTTCAGCGCCATAGAAGGTCGCAGACTGGCCGTGGCGACTTTTGGTCCTGCACATGGAAATTCTACGGGTCTTGCGAAAAATCAAGGATGCATACACTACTTATGGGACCCGTACTCCTTTTGTACGCCTGAACCAAGTCAGCAGCACGGCTAATAGGGGCTTTGCGATGACAGTAAGATGCATGAGTAATGCATGGTCACTGTACGAGTGACATGCCTCAGAAGTACTACACAAGCACTCCACACTTGTTATTTGTGCGGCCCCCAAGACAGAAGTACATCTCACTTTCTACCCCGATGTGTGGCATGCACACAGCGCACACAACCCGCACGCGACACGAGGGGCAAGACTCTGGGTATATATAATGGAGATGAAACAAGGAACTGATAATCTAACATGTAGCATTGTACAAGGGAAGAAGATGGCTGTCGCCATACCGCCGCAATGACTGAAGGAGTTGGACTCTTATAGGCAGATGATAGAAGCTGAGGAGCAGCATGAAGCGATATTGTTCTTCAGCTGAAAGACAGATGCAGAATGCTGCAGACATGCTGGTTTTATACCCACTCCTGGCTTGCATCACACACAAGTCATGAGTGATTGTCACATGCTAATCACGTGCGTCACACATGCTTCACAAGTGTGGCCCGTACTCCTAGCGCAGGAAACTGGTAAAATGCAAGTCACACACACTCCACACTCACTGAACACGTACTGATCACGTGCGTCAGACATACGCGTTCCACAGGCTAACGGCGCAATTTTTCCCACGCCTCGAGGATCAGGCATGCAACCTGTACTTGACAAGTGCTTTGCCCGTATTCCTCCCCCAAACTTTCCCCCGGGTTCACCGTGACCCTGTGGCACGGCTGCGAGCTACTAAACCCTGCGACCCGTGCGTGTCCAAAACACTTACGGCGGGTTGTGAGTGTGGCATAAGCAAATAACACAACACCTTTGAACTGAAGATCATTGTAAAGCAAATAAAAGCGGTACTAATCATAGCATTGCAAGCATGGTGCCATACATCCATGATGCTATGATATACAGACAATATCCTTTTATTGGTTATTTCCATGGTCATATTAATGGTGTAGAGTGTAAATTACTTCAACATACTATGAAGTAAGTCAGAAATGGGCATGCTGATATAAGCTGAGGACCTCCATGGGCACATTACTGGTTTAGAGTGTAAATGAAATTAAAGCCGCAAGCGGCCTCGACGGGCCCTCGCGCCAGCGGCCAAGGGGGGCGGGGGCATGCGTCCCCGCGAAATACCTTCCACAGCCTCTTCGGCAAGAGACATTACTCCCACAATGGCGACAAACCACAGAAATGGACACATGGCAACAATAGGGTCTCGCACTGAACGGTGCTCGGGGGACGCTATAGAGGCCCTGAGGCCGGCCTGGATCTGGGCTTCTGGGTCTCAGTAGCGGTGGCAGTCTAAGAAAAAGGAGCCAAATTTCGTGCGTTGTCGACCATGGCAAGCGCCCCAATAAGGGTCTTGTAAAGAGTTTGCTTGCCAAGTTTGACAAATCAAAAGCTGCAATATCATTGTTGCCATAACCAGCACCCCCAGGGGCGAAAGTGCACAAAATTTGGCGTATATGTCAGGTGAGCTATGAAGAGTTTGCGTATGAAGTTTGATGACAATTGAGTAAATAGAAGATGAGATATAGATTTTTGAAGAATAAATTTTTTGGTTTTTCCCATGTCAGTAGGTGGCGCTATGCTGTACATGAGCGATTATGAGTTGGAAAAATAAGTGTCAACAACAGCAATGAACTTTCACAAGGTAGTGGTGTGAAGGAAAAGCACCACGGAATTATTTACCAAAAACCCGTTTTGGAGCAATTGCGTCGGCCAAAAACATTGCCCCCCATGGACGAAAATTCCCAAAATGAGGTATAAATGACATGGGAGGCAGGAAGAGGGTGGCCGTGAAGTTTGACCAAATTTGAGGAAAGATTGGATTTTTTGCCCAAAAATAGCGCCCCCAGTGGCGAAAGTGCACAAAATTTGGCGTATATGTCAGGTGAGCTATGAAGAGTTTGCGTATGAAGTTTGATGACAATTGAGTAAACAGAAGATGAGATATAGATTTTTGAAGAATAAATTTTTTGGTTTTTCCCATGTCAGTAGGTGGCGCTATGCTGTACATGAGCGATGATGAGTTGGAAAAATAAGTGTCTACAACAGCAATGTACTTTCACAAGGTAGTGGTGTGAAGGAAAAGCATTATGGAATTATTTACCAAAAACCCGTTTTGGAGCAATTGCGTCGGCCAAAAACAGCGCCCCCCATGGACCAAAATTTCCAAAACGTTGTATACATGACATGGGAGGTAGTAAGAGGGTGGCCATGAAGTTTGACCAAATTTGAGAAAAGATTGGAATTTTTGCCCAAAAATAGCGCCCCCAGTGGCGAAATATCACAGAAATTGGGTAACATGTCAGAAGCCCAATGCGTGATTTGCGTGTGAAGTATGAGCAGTTTTGAGCAATCAGAAGATTTGTTATGAATTTTTAAGCATGTAAAATTTTGCATCGAAAATTGATTGACGTATAACTTCTGAACGGTTCATCCTACGTGAAACCTATTTAGAAACTTTTGTCAGCCATGTCTGTAGATGATGTGTATCAATTTTGGTGACATTCCTATGAACGGTCTAGGAGGAGTTGCGCCGTCTTCGTGGCCATGCATTTCGCACAAAAGTGAAATTACCTCACTTCCTGTTGGGCGTGGCTAATGCATTGGCATTACATTTTTGTCCGGCTTAGTGAGATACATACGCATACCAAATGGCATGCCACTACTACAAACTATATGGCAACCAGGCACCTTAATGCGGGAGGCCAAAATCACAACGACTTAGGGGGCGCTATAGAGGCCCTGAGCCCCGGCCAAGTTTGGGCTTCTGGTTCTGAGTAGCGGTGGCAATTCTCGGAACTGGTGCCAAATTTCGTGCGTTTTCGCCCATGGCAAGCGCCCCGAAAATGGCCCAACAGCGGAGAAAAATAAAGAAGAAGAAGAAGACGGAAGAAGAAGAAGAAGAAGAAGAAGAAGACGGAAGAAGAAGAATAATAATAGTGAACTCTTACAAGAACAATAGGGCCTTCGCCCATAGGGCTCGGGCCCTAACAAGCCAGACAGGGGACACTTGGATTTGAATCAGGAACCTCATGACTTATAGTCAAATGCTCTACCACTGAGTCATAGCCCCAAGGAGAGTAGGAGTCATATTATACCTGGTACATTTACAGGATATAATCATTGTAAGGCAATTAAAACCAGTGATAATGTGACAGATGGACAGCTGTTCCACCTTCTCTCTGTATGCTGATTCATCATCCCTGTTTATCAGTCCTAGCAGAGTCATGTAATCAGTGAACTTGATGATATGGTTGGAGCTGTGTGTCAGTGTACAGTTCTGAGTCAGCAGAGTGAAGGGCAGTGGACTGAACACACAGCCCTATGGAGCTCCAGTGTTCAGTGGTTCAGTGTGATGGAGTTGGAAATGTTGCAGCCAATCTGTACTGACCGAAATGCAGTTACAGTGTCAGAGAGAGATGAATGGAAGAGGTTATGGTGTTCTTAGTAGACCTGTTGGAATAGTTGGCAAATTGTTGAGGGTCCAGAGAACTGGGAAGACTGTTCTTTATGTGTGTCATGACTCACCTTTTGAAGCACTTCATGATGATGGGAGTCAGTGCCAAGGGGTGTTAGTCATTCAGGCACATCACTGATGACGGCACTAGAATAATGATGGTGGATTTGAAGCCCACTGGGATGGTTGACTGGCTTAAGGATGTGTTAAAGATGTCTGTGAGGATACCAACCAGTTGGTCAGCGCACTCCCTGAGCATACGGCCAGGTATATTGTCAGGTCCTGCAGCCTTACATGTGTTGAGTCTAGATAGAGTTCTGTTCACATCAGCTGTGGATAGACAGAGTACCTGCTCATTGGAGGGAGGTATAGTTTTCCTCATAAGCTGTTTGTTCTGTGCATCAAATCATATGGAAAAAAGTAATTTTTCTACATGACCCCTCACACACACTACACTCAGTGTTGGAGTGGCTTCCATCAGGACGCAGGCTGCGCTGTCCACGCTGCAGGACACAAAGGAGGAGGTCCACCTTTGTTCCCACAGCGGTCCGACTCCTGAACACTGACCCTTCCCTGTCCCAACATCATTGTCCAGCCCCTCGTCAGACTGAATGCACACAGAACTGACAGCTGTAGAGTATTCTAATTTGTGTTTTTATGTTTTTATGTTGTCTGATGTTCGACTGCCCTAATGCTGCTCTTGATACTCTTTTAATTGCCCTGCGGGGACAAATAAAGTGTTTTGAATTGAATTGAATTGAATTGAATTGAATTGAATAATTTAGCTCACCTGGAAGGGAGCCATCACCTCCACTGCTGTGTGGAGTGGGCTTATTTTCTGTAATGGACTGAATGCTCTGCCCCATGTGCCATGTGTGTGGTGTTTTGGAAGTGTTCATTGATTCTTTGCACATATGCCCACTTTGCTTTGCTTATAGCACGGGAAAGGTTGACTCTGACTGCCTTGAGGGCTGCCTTGTCTCCAAATCTGAAAGCTGAATTTCTGAAAGCCCACACACTTCATTCATCAGGCAGGGCTTTTGGTTGGCTCTTGTGGTGACAACCTTGGAAACAATGACATTCTCTATTCACTTGTGGATGTAACCAGTCACAGATTCAGTGTACTCCTCCAGGTTATGTAGCAGCCTCCTTGAAAATGTTCCAGTCTGTTAATGCAAAACAGTGTTGAAGAGTTGAAACAACACCATCTGGCCACACTCTTGAGTTCTTGTGTTTGAGCAGGGATTTGTGCACAGAAACCATGAACATGGGAAGCCATAGCCTAATGGTTAGAGAAGCAGCTTTGGGGCCAAAATGTCACTAGTTTGATTCCCTGGACCAGCAGGAATGGCTGAAGTGCCCTTGAGCAAGTCACCTAATCCCCAACTGCTCCCCAGCTCCCATTCTCTGGGATATGTTGTATGTCACTCTGGATAAAAGTGTCTGCAAAATGCCTGTAATGTAATGTAATGGTCCGAATAGCTGAGGTTGGGGTGGGTACAGAAGTAGGGATGTCAACTTTACTTTTTTGTGAAAGTAGTCAACACATACAAACTTGAAGAGAAAGTCAGAAAGGGGGCATGCAGATTTGAAGTTTAAGTTTGTATTCAGTGGCCTTCCCAGTCACCAGATTTGAATCCAATAGTAAACCTTTGAGATGTGGTAGAGTGGGGTATTCACAGCATGAAAGTGCACCTGAAATATCTGCAGGACTTGCATGATGTAATAATGTCAACATGGAACAGAATCTCAAAGGAATGTTTCCAGTATCGTGTGGAATCTATATCATGAATAATTGAGGCAGTTTTGAGAGCAAAAGGAAGCCCTACCCAGTATTAGCATAGTGTTCAGTGAGTGTATATACAATATCCTTTATCCTATTGGTTATTTCCATGGGTTTATTATTGCTTTAAAGTGTGAAGCACTTAAAGGTACCCTGAAGAAAGTCAGACAGGGGGAACCCAGATTTGAACCTCTTGATCTGCAGAAAAAAATGATCTATCACTGAGCTATACCCCTATGGCAAGCTGGGCTCATAATATGTCTGTTGTCTTTTATTGGATGTATTCACTGTAATGTAATTAAAACCAGCGAGAATCATGTCACAGTTAATGGTACCTAAATGCAGACACGAGCCAGACACTGGGCAAACAGATTTAAACTGGAACCTCTTGATCTTCCACTCAACAATGCACGATTATTGGTGCCAGACGGGCTGGTTTGAGTATTTCTGTAACTGCTGATCTCCTGGAATTTTTACATATAACAGTCTCTTGAGTTTACAAACAATGCTGCGATAAAGAACAAATGTCTAGTGAGTGGCAGTTCTTTGGACAGAAATGCATTGTTAATGAGACAGCTTAACGGGGAATGGCCGGACCAGTTTGTGCTGACAGAAAGGCTACAGTAACTCATGAACTGCTGTACAGTTGTGGTGAGCAAAAGAGCATTTCAGAATGCACAACTCATTGAACCTTGAGGCAGATCCCCTTCAACAGCAGAATACCACGTTGGGTTCCACTTCTGTCAGCCAAGAACAGAAAGATGAGGCTGCAGTGGGTGCAGGGTCATAAAAACTCTACAGCTGAAGACTGGAAAAACTTAGCCTGCTCTGATGAATCTCGATTTATGCTGAAGCGTACAGAATGTACAGTCGGAAATTGGCACTGACAGCATGAGTCCATGGACCCAACCTGCCTTGTATCAACAGATCAAATTGGTGGAGGTGGTGTAATGGTGTGGTGAATGTTTTCTTGGCACACTTTGGGCCCATTAATACCCATCAATTATTGTTTGAATGCCACAGCCTATTTGAGAATTGTTGCTGACCACGTGTATCCCTTCATGGCCACAATTAGCCCATCTCCTAATTGCAATATCCAGCATGATAGTGCACCATGTTATAAAGCAAATGCCATCTCAAACAGGATTAATATGGTTAACAAAAACTAAGACTAACACTAAAACTAGCAGTGAAATACCTCCATGATACTATGATATATAGACAATATCCTTTCAACAGTGGTTATATCTATGGGCACATTAATGATGCAGAGTGTATATTACTTAAATATACCGTGAAGTAATTCACACAGGGGGTACCCAGAGTTGGGACCTCTTGATCTGCTGTAAAATGCACTGTCAAATAATACCTGTTGCTTTTAATGGGATATCACTGTAAAGCAGTTAAAACCAGTGATAATCATCCATCCATTCATCCATCCATTATCCGTAACTGCTTATCCTGTGCAGGGTCGCAAGCAAGCTGGAGCCTATCAGTGATAATCATAGCACAGCAATTTCTGGGGGAGAAAAAAATCCCATACTGCCAAGGTATGATCTACATATATGATCTCCTTTATATTTTTGGTGATTTCCATTGGGGCGGCATGGTGGTGTAGTGGTTAGCGCTGTCGCCTCACAGCAAGAAGGTCCGGGTTCGAGCCCCGTGGCCGGCGAGGGCCTTTCTGTGCGGAGTTTGCATGTTCTCCCCGTGTCTGTGTGGGTTTCCTCTGGGTGCTCCGGTTTCCCCCAAAGACATGCAGGTTAGGTTAACTGGTGACTCTAAATTGACCGTAGGTGTGAATGGTTGTCTGTGTCTATATGTCAGCCCTGTGATGACCTGGCGACTTGTCCAGGGTGTACCCTGCCTTTTGCCCGTAGTCAGCTGGGATAGGCTCCAGCTTGCCTGCGACCCTGTAGAAGGATAAAGCGGCTAGAGATAATGAGATGAGATGAGATTTCCATTGGACTTTTAATGTTGTAACAGTGACAAGAGAAATCAAACTCTTATCTGAAAACTCTGGTCTATTGGCGCCATCTGCTGGGAGCTTATATTCAACACTCTTTCCCTTTTTATGAAGAGCATATTGATCAACTCACAAATGGGGTATTTTATTGAATCAAGTTAAATCTTATTGACTCGTCATCATTCTTAATGGCAGCTGCTTTAGAGATAAACTTGGTGCCATGGTGTCTTTGCACTTGACTCACTATTGGTCAGTCAAATTATGGATACTATGGGACATATCACTTTGTAAATCAATCCATTGACACTGACAGTTTTCGGTGAAAGTGAGCCTGCAAGGCATTCCTTGTTGTCCCCTGTTATATTATTTGGTAGCCATCCAATCCTCAGACCAATTGCTTATCTGCCATGGATCATGAACATGAGCGTTCCATTGTCTACGCAGGGACTGGCCCATTGGGTGATAGACATCATCACCAAAGCCTTTAGACAGGCTGGGCACCAAGTCCCAACTGTGCCATGCCAATGAAGGGTGTTGTCCCTTCCACATGACATCACTCTTGGATGCTACCTGGACATCACCATGTACTTTCTGAAGCTTCTACAAAGTTAGCATCACTCTCCCAATGTTTTGAGTGTAGTGGTCATCTCTGGTTCCTGTTCTCATGGACACTGGCAGACATTATCCTGGGGATTCAGTGTACCTGGTGATTGGTAGGTCTGTATGTAACTGTAGTTCTGTGAACCCTGGATAACCACTAAGGGTCCTGCTTATTTGGAACCAGCACAGGCTCAACTACCATAAGTTGGCCTAGTGGTTAGCATGTCCACCTCTTGATCAGGAGATCACGAGTTCTACTCGCGATTGGGTCATACCAAAGACCATCATAAAAATGGTACCTACTACCATCTGGCAAGGCATGCTGCAATACAGATGTGAGTCAGGAAGTCAAACTCTTGCAGTTACCAGAGGACTAAACCCCCACTGTAACCTGAGCTGTATAGGCAAGAGGCTAACGGCTATAGAAATGGAGATCGGCATCACACCCATACGCCTCAAAGAGCTGGTTAATACATTGTACTAGGACAGCCTGGGAAGGCCAGATTCTGGCGTGAGGGGGACTTTGACTTGACAGGCTCAACTAGAAGGTCCCTGGGACGTTTCTTTCAAATGCTGTATCATATGTCACGATGTGACTTTGCTGAAGGCTCTCAGCATGTTCATCCACACAAGGATATATCTAGGTGATTCTCACCATTCCTGCTGGTTAGCCAAGGCTCATAAAAACATGGTTAGATTAGCCCAAAAGTTTTTGGACACCTGACATCACACCCATATATGAGCCTTCCCTAAATTGTTGTCGCAAAACTGAAAGCACACAATTTGTATTGTATACCTTTATATGTTGTGGCATTACAATTTCCTTTTGCTGGAACTAAGGGGATGAGCCCAAACATGCTAGAACTTGAAAATGCCCTTTGCGTTTTGATTGAGGTCCATAAACACATGGTTTGCCAAGGCTGGAATGGAAGAACTTAATTGGCATGCACAGAGCCCTGACTTCAACTCCACTGAATACCTTTGGGATGAACTGTTATGCCAGCTGTACCCCAGGTCTCCTTGCTTGACATCAATGCCTGACCTAACTAATGCTGTTGTGGCTGAATGGCCACAAATCCCCATAGCCACAATCCAAAATATGGTAGAACGCCTTCCTAAAAGCTTGGAATTTATTATAACAACAAAGGGGGACTAAATCTGCAATGAGCTGCTCAAAAAGCACATGGTCAGGTGTAAACAAACTGTTGGCCATATAATGTGCATAACTAGTGTTCATTTGCATGCTACCAGTGTCCGTCCATCCATCCATTATCTATAGCCGCTTATACTGTCCTACAGGGTCACAGGCAAGTTAGAGCCTATCCCAGCTGACTATGGGCAAGAGGCAGGGTACACCCTGGACAAGTCGCCAGGTCATCACAGGGCTGACACATAGACACAGACAACCATTCATACTCACAGTCAATTTTAGAGCCACCAATTAGCCTAATCTGCATGCCTTTGGCAGAAACCAGAGCACCCAACAGAAACCCATGTAGACACAGGGAGAGCATGCAAACTCCACACAGAAAAGCCCTTGTCAGCCGCTGGGCTCAAACCCAAGACCTTCTTGCTGTGAGGCGACAGTGCTAACCACCATACCGCACACTACCAGTATCAATTACACAAATTAATGGCTTTAGAAGAAACCTTTATTTGTCACATGCACACTTCAAGCACAGTGAAATTCATCCTCTGCATTTAACCCATCTGGAGCAGTGAACACATACACACACACCCAGAGCAGTGGGCAGCCACACACAGTGTCCGGGGAGCAGTCAGGGGTCAGGTACCTTGCTCAAGGGCACCTCAGCCCAAGGCCGCCCACGTCAACCTAACTGCATGTCTTTGGACTGTGGGGGAAACCAGAGCACCCGGAGGAAACCCACGTAGACATGGGGAAAGCATGCAAACTCCACACAGAAAGGCCCTCGCTGGCCGCTAGGTTTGAACCTGGAACCTTCTTGCTGTGAGGCGACCGTGCTAAATAAGAATGGTAACAGCTTCTCTTATTAATTTAAACGTTACATTTATTGTGCACAACAAAGAGCAGGATCTTTTTATTGTTCAGAATCTCTACGTGCTGACATTTTGTTGTTAATTTTTTTTTAAATCACTCTAGAGGGAAAAGAGGGGGCACCCGGATTTGAACCGGGGACCTCTTGATCTGCAGTCAAATGCTCTACCACTGAGCTATACCCCCGTCGCGATTTTAAATTCTTTTAGGTGTTATTGATAGCTCATGTCGATGAATTTTAGATATTTTTGTAATTGCTTTGTAATGTGCTTATAATTAGTTTCATTAAGAGCTCAGGCAAGCTCCTGAAACTTTGCATGTTAGATTTAAGTTAGAAAGAATGTCGTATAAAAATATACAACTCGACATACTCCAAGATGGAAAATCTAAAATTTGACTTCAGTTCAGGTATTATTATTATTATTATTATTATTATTATGATGATGATGAAATTCTACGTAAAGTGGACAAGATGAAATACAAGACAGAACTTCCGGTTCAAAAAAAAAAAAAGCTCACAGTGCGCGCTCCCGTGTCGTGCCGTCAGTACGCGGGAACGCGGATCGTATGATAGAGCAGGGCAGTGTCGTGCTCGCGCTTTTGCGCGCGCCTGCTTGCTCAGTGACAGACAGCAGTGCAAAAACATCACAAGCCGCCGCCTGCACTGGATTTCTTGCTCGGATAGAAACCTGCCCGATATCTCACGCATATAATTAATACCGAAGCATCAACATCGGGTTCTAATCTTTTTCATTTCACCTGTCGCTCTGAGATTGTTTGAAAATGAATCCGCTGTGTAGTAGATGTAACCGAGTCGTGTATCCTACGGAAAAAGTGAATTGTCTTGACAAGGTAAGCTAACCAAGATTTAGTTAGCTCAGTGTACTGATAACACTGTCTAGCATTGATATTTTCTCTACTCTTTATATGTTAACGAACAGCGTTTCTACTTTTAAGTGTTTTTTGTGGTATTTTGGTTGGAACGGAAGCGGAACCAGTTAGCTGGCTAATGCTAAGTAGCTTGTTTATGGTCGCGCAGTGAACGAGAATTGCTTGCTAACTAGCTAGCTAGTTACCTTAGTGCCACAGGTTTCCCCACCTCTTATTAACGTTTGTCGCTGTGCTAGCTCGTTTGCCGTTATCCAAATTCATAGCAGCCTTATTTGAAAAGGAATGCTAATTTGAATAAGTAGCTAAATGTTTGCTAAACAGGGGATGTTAGCGCGGGGGCGTGCGGGCGTGCGCGTGCACGCACGGCCTCCTCAGAGCAGGAATCTGACGTGTCACAGTCTGCAGTTCAGTTCAAAACAGAATTCTCCTCAAACCTGTGCTGCTTCAACTTTTCTGTGGAGCCAGGAACCTCCTTAACTGTAAAATAAATCCTACTGACCCCTACAGCATAGATTTATTTCATGAGAATTATCAAAACACTTCTTATTCGAACCTTAAAACTTAATATTCCTGAAATGTTCACTGATAGAACTTTTATTGATCCCTTCAGGGAAATTAAAATTCCAGCAGCATCATTACAGAATAAACAGAGAATAGAAACTAGAGAGAACTTCTAGACATGTACGAATATAAAAAATAAAATATGGAGGGGAAAAAATCTAGCAGGAGAGGTATTGCACGTTGTCCAGTATTGCTTTTTGTCAGGCTCGGCTGCTGCTCCTTCCCTGCTCCCCAGAGAGGAGCTGTACGGTCTGATCGCGTGATGGACAAAGGAGTTTTTAAGTCTGTTCGTCCTGCACTTGGGAAGGAGCATTCCGTCACCAAACAGGCTCCTCTGGTTGCTGATGACGGTGTGCAGAGGGCGACTGGCATCGTCAGGGGTGCAGATACGTTTTTTTGAACTGGGGGGGACAAAGCTGCCAGCAAACCAACCCCACCCCCACCATGTGTTGTCAACATGTGTTGACTTTCTAAAGGCCTCTGCATGTTCTTGTGACCAGGCTTTCGCAGATAGCTTTTCGCAGACAGTTGTAATTTATCGTTGAGCAGGGAGTAATAGGCGTGCGCGATGTTATTCACTGCCACAACGCAAGGGGGCGCGAAATCGCTAGGAGTAGTTGGTGGGTGTGGTTAGTGGAGTGTTTATCCTCCGGTTACTTATAATGACTAGAACTGGAGTCGTATAGATGTACGTACTTCCTCGCTTCCTCGATCAACCGCTCTTCGTGCTGCTCCATCTTCGCTCGTGTTTTTAAAAATGGAGGTCGTGAAAACAAAACAAACCGGGAAAGTAGGGAAGCGGAAGTGCGTGTACAGCGGATGTAGCGTGGACCAATCAGAGCCCTCTTGTCTGCGAGGCTTCTGCGGTGGTCACAATTTTTGGGAGGTGCGCGCAGAGCGTCTACGAAGGTGGGGGGGGCTACGCAGACTCTGTCTGCGACGCCATCTGCGAGGACTGGGTTGTCAGCATAAATTGGCCTTAACTATGCCTGTGTGTTGCGTGAGCGGCAGTCAGTCAACAACTCTTCCCAAAGTTTCCTTATGAAACAATATGCTCGCTGAAATTATGGCAGGGAACGCCAGATTAAACATTAAAACTGCCTTCTGAGCACTGTATCTACAGGCTACCACCGAAAGAAGGAGGCTACCAGAAAGGCATCTGTACTCCGTACGATTTTACTTTCACTACGACATTACTTTGAACAGACTATCAAAAAATTGCAAGGTGATATGATAAAGTAAGGCACAGTTTACTTGCAGTCGTTGTTTTTTGAAAAAACGATGCAATCATTTTCTGCCTTTTCAGTTTGGTACCCTTCATCATGCCGTGTTGGGGTCCTGAACTAGGAGCTGTCCCCGATATGCCTGTCAAACTTGTTGTGGGTAACCATAGCAACCAAGCTCGAGCTCGCAACCTGTGCAGTCTGCGCAGCTCAACCAACCGAATATCAGTCTTTGTTTTGTTTTATGTGAGTTGTTGCAACTATGTATGTACTGCTGTGCATCTCAATAAACCGAATGGTAATTAGTCTTTTGATTTTTCCATGAGGTTTGCCTTATGCAAAGAAAGACAGCATAGACGTTTTTTCCTCCCTATAAGTGGGGGGGGACCGAACGAGGTGAATTTAAATCTGGGTGGGACGAATCCCACCCGTCCCACCCTCTGTCTGCACCCGTGGGCGTCGTCCATGATGTTCAGTAGTTTGTCCATAGACCTCTTCTCTGCCACCGTCACCAGAGAGTCCAGCTTCATGCTGTCCAGCCTGGATGTGTCCTTCTTGGATGTGCTCCCACCCTGCCCCGCCCCCCCAGCACACCACGGTGTAAAACAGGACACTAGCAACCACAGACTGATAGAACATCCACAGGAGTTTCCTGCAGATCTTAAATTGCATATCCTGGACCAATTTCGTGGGGTTTTTTGTATATGAAAGTATGTCCCTTTACACACTCATCCCAAAGGGTAATTTTGCACAAAGCCATCTGTCTACAGCAGAAAAAAATAAAATAACAAAACACATCTGGAAAAATCCCAATGGAGTCTGGAGCCGGATTCGTGACATTATCTGGGGAGCCGCCAGCAGGCTGCGAGAGCTTGCACGGTTTCAGTGCACAGCCTGTGTAGACAAAGTTTAGCAGCTAGCGATTTTGCATTGAAATATGGAATTGTCACCTGAGCGCAATGTTGCTTCACCTTTGGATGAAGAATATAATGAGATGTCAGAATTATTTCTTACCCTGGCAACAGTCAACTTGTGAATTGCTGATTTTCTTGGTCTTTTTCTCGGCTCAGCTTCCGGGTGCCTCGCACGAAGCGCTCCCATTTCTCTCTCATTGTCTGGTCTTGTGGAAAACGATGAGTACTAATCCCATCAAGATTGTTGTTGCTACACCCTCCTACGATACATCTGTTAACCATTTTAATAATTACGTGATAACATTGAAGAAATTTGCAGAAAACCACCAGGTCGTTTTCTCATAAACAAACCAACTCTGACGTAGGATTCAGAGGGAGGCGTCCCACACGTGACGTCACAAAAATCAATGTTTGCCGGGAAATCCAAACGGCAAGTTTTTTCAGAGGCGGACCAATTTGCCTCAAATGGCTTGATTTCAACTGAATTTTTCTGGTATTGCGCAAGATAAAAAAAAAAAAAAAACTGTGCAAAATGTGACCAATATTTGACCAAAGTTTAATATAAAATAGGAGAATTGCATTGATATTGCTCCTGAATTTACCCGTGATATGCACTTTAAAGGACCGCAGCCTCCTCAGGAAGTACAGCCTGTTCTGTACCTTCCTGTACAGGTGGTTGGTGTTGCAAGTCCAGTCCAGCTTGCTGTCCAGACACAGCCCGAGGTACTTGTAGGAATTCACAGCCTCCACCTCAATCAGAACTGGTCGTGACCTTAGTCTGGACCTCCCAAAGTCAATGACCAGCTCCTTGGTCTTCGAGGTGTTGAGCTGCAGATGGTTCCTATTGCACCAAACGGCAAAGTCCCTCACCAGGCTCCTATACTCCTCCTCTCTGTCGTCCCTGATACACCCCAGTATGGCTGTCTCATCGGCGAACTTCTGAATGTGATGCATCTCGGAGTTGTATCAGAAGTCCACGGTGTACAGGGTGAAGAGAAGAGGGGCCAGCACCCAGCCCTGGGGTGCTCCGGTGCTGCTAATCACCATGTCAGAAGTGATGTCCTTCAGCCTGACGTACTGCGGCCTGTCGGTAAGGTAGCTGGCGATCCAGGTGACCAGGCAAGGGTCCACTCGCATCCTGTTCAGTTTGTCCTGAAGCATAAGAGGCTGGATGGTATTGAAGGCACTCGAGAACAGCATGAGGTCTGAGTTGACTTTGCTGCTTGGATCACTAAATATAATTTTTTTTTTTTTTTTTTTTAATCCTGTAGCACTGTGATTTCCAGCACCTAAGGTTGTTTTTTTTTTTTTTTTAGGTCCTGGACCTCTGGATATGTTTCGCAGAGAACCCCCGCTCTAGATTAATGCTCCAATATGCTTCTGTTGTCAAGTTATTATCTTTCACATGATTTGTATTGATTTCAAGATGTGACCAAACTCCTGTCTGATTTCTCTTCTACCTTTATATTGTTTGCTTTGCCGTTAGTACTCACAATATACGAAAAAGAAAAATTGTATAAATCATGCGCTACTTTTTTTGTTTTTGTATATGCAAATAGAGCAGTACATTTACACCTAATTTATGAAAAGCTGCTGTTGTAGTCATAGGCCATTTGCAATAATTTGACTGTGTGACTGGGAAAAGACTACAGCCAGATAGCGTGGCTCCAAGTAGCTGTGTATCCTTCAGTCAAAAACTCTTTGCTCTGTTAATCAGAAATGGGAGATTGTACAGGATGTCAATGTCCAGTTTTGTTTTGTTTTTTGAGATGCGAGAGAGAGGATATTATATAGTGGTGCAAAGATATGAGTGAAATATTTTTCAACACAAGAAGATAAACTTCATATCTTCGTGCCACCGTGTAATGTTCTTTGTATTATATAGACACATCCATCCACCCACCCACCCACCCACACACGCAAGTTAATCAGAAGGATTTTGAACCAGTTCGCCATTTTGACATCTAGTCAGCAGGAAAATGTTGGGAGTGATGTCATCAGAGTGAAATATCAGGAAAATATATACACACACACACACAGCACACTTTTTCGATGGGATAAAAACGCGTTCTATTCCAGTCTAGCGGGTTTCATTCATTTGGTTCGATAGCATGCAGTATTGTTAGCATATCGCTTATCCTACGTGTATTACATCACTCTACTCGGTGGAGAATGAGCGTTGAATATGGTTTATGATATTGCACGGTTGTCAAGACAACACGACGTCACGCATCGGAGATGTAAAACTTCCATGCTAGCGAGCGACTGGGACAGTTTGTAAACGAACATGGCCGCCAGGTTTGCTTTGTTAAGTTCAGAAGAGTTTGAAAGACAAAGACGTGTTGAACACCCAAAAGGAATGTGTATTTATTATTATTATAATAATAATAATGGCTTTTTTCATGATGTATCAGATATAATCCGTTTAGCTAGCATAATATTGAACTCCTCTTCGACTCATTCAGTATCATGCTAGCTGAATGGAACGCATCTGAAAAGCCAGCCAGTATTATTTAAATATGTCACTCAGATCTGCGATGTATTTCGTATGAAATACTTGAGTTTTTCAGCACAAGAACTTCATGTCTTCGAGACACCGTGTAATTTTCTTTTTATTATACAGAGACATTCACAAACAAAAAGTCCCCAAGTTTATCAGAATAATTCATCGATTTGCTCCCGAATGAGGATATTGAGATGTTACTCAATGTCCAGATGTACTTCATATGAAATATGAGTGGTGTATTTCCCAGTAAAACACTCGTGTCTATATAATAAATAAAATAAACTTCCAACTAGTCTGTCAGGAAGGTTGCTAAATTCAAAAGAAAGCATCAGCTGAATTTTGTGTGAATTGATGACTTCTCACAAAAGCACAAACATGAATAAATTACTACTTCATACATGTTGACACAATGACTTTGCATTAAAAATGCATGTAACAGCCCCAGGTGTTGATATGGTCTTCAACAAAGTTACCTACCTACCTTGCACGGGAAAAAAAAGTTGGGTTTTTTTTCCAAATTAATGACTATTAAGGGACTCTCAGATGGTGTGCAGAAGGTGTAATGTCTCGAGCCAGTAATAAAATATTTCAAGAACCTTTGTTCAGTAGGGTTTTCTTTCCATTTGTCATCTAGGTGAAAGAAATGGATTAGACGTGTGTAGTTAGAACATCTTATTTTGAAAATGAACAAACTTTTCCGCTACAGTATTTTCTATTCATTCATTTATTCTTACACAGACTTAAAGCTCTAGGTGATGTGTGTAATGGACTTTAAAGATCAATCGTTCTCTCTTTCAGAATGGCTTTGGCCAGAATAATCATGAATCATGAGTACTGGAATCTCTCTTAAGGAGAAAGTGCAGTTAAGAGGCAAAAAGCCTCCCACATAGGATTACTCAGTGGTGATGTAGAAGGAGTAAGAGATTATTTAATTGCAAATAAGTATTACAGAGGTTAGGGAACATGAGACACATGCAAAACAATTTTAAGCTTGTTTAATACAGATTCTGGTCTCGTTCACGGGTAAAACCAAAAATTTGCCTTTTCTTGTTTTTGCCTTTCTATCCACATTGATACGAACACTGAAAACGTGTTGTCGGGAAGGCTTAGCTTTTTCAAAAAATGTTGACACGTGTGTATGTGAGCTATGTCATCAGTTGCAAAATTGTGAGACCTATTTTTCTATAGTGTGTATAGTATACGAGCCACACTAGGTGGGTTTCCATTAAACTTCTTAACGTGCAATTTGAAATTGCAAACTTAAAGGGGAAAAAAAAGTACCCTATGGGTACATGTGGCTACTGCTTATAAATAAAATTTTCTGATGCTACGTCCATACAGTAAATATAGTAGCATATATACTATACATGTCGTCAATTAGGGCGGCACGGTGGTGTAGTGGTTAGCACTGTCGCCTCACAGCAAGAAGGTTCTGGGTTTGAGCCCCGTGGCCTGCGAGGGCCTTTCTGTGCGGAGTTTGCATGTTCTCCCCGTGTCCGCGTGGGTTTCCTCCGGGTGCTCCGGTTTCCCCTACAGTCCAAAGACATGCAGGTTAGGGTAACTGGTGACTCTAAATTGACCGTAGGTGTGAATGTGAGTGTGAATGGTTGTCTGTGTCTACGTGTCAGCCCTGTGATGACCTGGCAACTTGTCCAGGGTGTACCCCGCCTTTCACCCGTAGTCAGCTGGGATAGGCTCCAGCTTGCCTGCGACCCTGTAGAACAGGATAAAGCGGCTACAGATAATGAGATGAGATGTCATCAATTATACTCGCTTCATCTCTTACAAGCGTCACCAAGCTGTGAGCAACATCAGCGCTTGTAGTGTTTTGGTGACCAATTTTGTCTGAACTAGATCTATTTTCAAAATAGTAAGAAGGCACTTGTTCATGAATTGTCTTAGAAGCATTATTTAGTACTAATGAGCACATTTTGTTTCACAAGTGTTAGTATAAAGACTAAAATAAAAAAAAATTAAAGCAAATAGCAGAAGTTTGATATCGGCCTCTCGGTGTATCTGCCAAAAAGCTGCTAAAAAAAAAACTTGCAAGGACCTAAATGTTACAACTGACCCCCACCCTCATCATATATGATGCTCGGGTGTATTTTGGAGATCTAGCAGAAAACCTTGCTCCACGTATACCGTTAAAGGTTAAATGATGCTTTTGTTTTCTGAAGAAATCATTTTAAAGAACTTGAGTCTCATCAGCTGCCTTGAACAACTGTCTGACTTATTTAATGTTAATAACGTCACCAAAATAAAGAAACCGTATGGGACAGATGGTGACCTTTTGCAAGTGACCTTTAGCTGTGATTTAGTAAAAGGTCTTTCAGTCACTTGCTCAATCTAAAGGGTTCGCTGACCTGTAGTTTACCAGTGGTTCACATAATTGCACGTTACGTTATGGACGTAGACGCCAGACCAGCTTCTACTGAGCCACCCACATAACTTTAAAGTTACGTGTCCACAAATGTATCCATTTAAATAGCGAGTGAAATTTGGAACCACCTTCTTGTAGGAGAGTTTTCCCTATTCCCCAAATAAAACCAGCAGACAATCTTATAGATCACAATTAAAGTTCATATTCGGCAGTGAGGTATCACTTTAGCTCCACCACAGAAGCCCACGATCTGAGGAGGAGTAGCTTTTTTTTTTTTATAGTGAGGTGTAAACTATAGATACGCACTGGAGTGGTGTGTTAATGCATCTATACCCTCGCATTAGGCAAGATTAATAGAGTGAAGAATGTACACCGTATGACCAAAAGCTTTAACACCCGTCTATCACACTCGTGCGTCCTTGTTGATCATCTCATTCTACGTGTAGTCCCCCTTTGCTGCTGTTATAACCCTCACTCTTCTGAGGAGGCTTTCCACTAGATTTTGGAGCGTGGCTGTAGGGCTTTGTGTTCATTCAGCTACAAGAACCTTTGTGAAGTCAGACACGGAGGTCTGAGGTGCACTCGGCTTTCTGGTTTGTCCAGAAAGTGTTCAGTGGGGTTAAGGTGTTTATGATCGGTTGTCAAAAAGTTCTAAGGCAGATGTTATAATTTCAAAAGGTGTCTGATTTTTAATAGCTAAAACATGTTAAGATGCGTCTCGAACAGTTTTGGCAAGTTTTATCATTCTATCTTTGTCAAGCCTTGAGCTGTGTTAGGTTTTATTTGATCAGGTTTTTCAACCCTCCGAAATGAACAATTTTGAAATCAGAGCAAACATCAAATTTTTAACCAAACTTGAATGGAAACCCATTAAAATTATTGAAGCTTTGCAGCAGGTTTATGGGGACTCTTCATCTAGAGCTGTTTGTTTATGCTTGGATTAAGCAATTTAAGGAGGATAGGGAAGAGCTCAAAGACGACCCAAGGGAAAGAAGACCTTCCATTGTAAAAAATGAAAAAAAAAGTCAAGCTCGTGTGGAATCTGGTGGAAGAAGATCGCCGAATCACTGTCGATGCAATCGCCAGTGAAGTTGAAATCTCGCATGGTTCAGCTTTTTCAATTCTGACAGATGTTGGTCTGAGTAAGCTTTCAGCTCGTTGGGTCCCGAAAGCGTTGCTCAAAGATCTGACCATTCTTTAGCACTTTGACCAGAATTGAAGCAAATTAAACCAATTTTTTTTTTTTTAACAGTGTGTCACTGGAGATGAAACCTGGATTTGCCAATACGACCCAGAAAGCAAAATTCAGTCAAAATAATGGCTACCAAGAGGAACAGTTGGGCCTGTGAAGTTTAAAGCCGTGAGGTCCATTCAAAAGGTTATGGCGACAGTTTTCTGGGATTCTGAAGGAATAATCCAAATTGATTTTCTCGAAGGACAGAGAACAGTAACCGCTAGCTATTATGAAGGAGTTTTGCGAAAGCAAAAGACTGCACTGGCCAAAAAATGCAAAAGAAAGTTGCACCGCCAAATCCTTTTCCATCATAACGCACCGGCACACTCGGCAAAGACCGTTAGGGCTATCTTATGTGAATTTTGATGGGAAATTCTTCCACACCCTCCTTACAGCCCTGATCTATCTCCATCCGATTTTTTTTTTCCTTTTCCCAAAACTGAGAACATTTGAAAGGAACTCGATTTCAGTCCTTAGACGAGGCAAAGAAGCAGGTTGTGACCTGGTGCGAAAGACATCCCCCAGAATTCTACAAAGAAGGAATTCTCCGATGGAAACACCGCTTGCAGTTTAGACTTAAATGGATACATAGAGCGAGAGCTTTATTTTCACAAAGATTTTTTTTTTTTTTCAATTTGTCTTAGAACTTTTTGACTCCCCCCTCGTATAGTAATCAAATATACCATGCACTGAGAGGCTCCGGCTGAAATTATGGATTCTCTGAGGCACCCCTCAGAAAAATAGTACTATGCCAGTCACCTCAAAGAATCCATAATTTCAACCGGTGCTGCTCAGTGCATGGCATATTTGATTTATATCCCTCATCAAAAAATTCAGAACTAAAAGGGTTAAGATTGAATCTTAGCATAAACTCACTGGAGGCAGTCATGTTTGTTTACGTCGGAGCGGCTTTCAACCTGCGCGTGTGCAATGTACCATGCTATCACCTGCCTCGCTAGGCATGATCATGTGTAGATCTACACACACGAATGCTCACGGAGCTACAGCTATGACTTGAGTCGGCTGTGTAGCTTGAAATTGTGACGTCAGTTCATGGAATATCCAGGATATACCATGACTGACTCGCACCATGTTGGGGTTTTTTGTTTTGTTTTTTCCTTCTTTTTTGGAACATCACGAGATGCATTGCTTAATCAATGGTGGAACTATTTTATGTCACGTGAGCCATCCTTGGCCAAGCCCTGCACGGGAATTTCTTGACGAAGGATATAATGTACATTATTCTATCCACCTTCACTGAACATGACCAATCATGTGCTATGATTGGTTACTCTACTACAAGGCTATCACCTTATATACCGTGAGTAGAGAAAAACAAAATGGCGGCGTGCTTTGCTGAACCAACCAAGGACGAAATAAAAACTTTGCTCAGAAACAAAACCCCCAGAATACAAAAAAAAACAATATGCAATGAAAGTATTTGATAGTAAAAACATTATTATTATTATTATAGCATTTTTCACAAATTGTTGCTGTTTTGCCGGTTTGTTTACATTCTAAGCGGAAATGATTGTCGGACGTTTTGTACGAAGATCCAGTGAGTGTTGATAAATTAAGTTATTCCACTCGTCGTACATGGCTTATAGCTGACTGTGCTGCGCGCCTCATCGGCTATCAGCTCACGTACGACTCAATTTCGTGGAATAACTGTTAAATATGCATTATGGTTTAGACATTTTAAAGAAATGTTACTTTTGAGTTTTGAAGGTACGACTTATGTATTTTTTTTTTTTCCCATTTTGGAACAGTCATAACTCCAGTAAAACAAAACAGAAGAAATGTATACAAAAAAGCCATATCCTATTAAAAATGTCAATACAAATCTCACCCATAGCCTACTGATCATTTCCTAACCATCTTTGTGTCTTCATTTGTTGGTTGCGTGGATTTGACAGCTGAACACGGTGCTCGTTTGATTGAGCAGGCGCACTCCTTTTTGCTTTGCACTTTGCTGCCGTTTTTGACGGTTTTATCAAATTCAGGTTTTTTAGATTTAAATAATTAACACTGAAATATTTGTACATGTTCAGATTGGGTAATCTGACGGATAATGGATATGGATGCAAATTACATCATAATACATGTTTTGGTGATGGTTGTTGCATTCGCCCTCTTGCGTTTATGTATTAAGTTTTGTTGATCAGTCAGTCCCAGGTTTATTTCATGGTGTAGCTGGTCTGCAGGCAAACTGTTAGTAAACATAAACAACATGATTCTTGTTGTGTGTTGCAAAAGCAACTTTAAGCATTTTTTTTTTTTTTTTTTTGCGCAATATTACACGCATGCACTTGGTATGTATTCCAAGAAAAGAAAGTCGTACGGTATGTCTGTGTGTTAACCGTGCATAAATGGGCAGTGAAGTGGAATGTAGGTTAAAAGGTATTTTGTTTGTTCTCTGTTATCATTAAACCCTCCCAGGGTCAACAGTGACTTAAAAGATCAAAATCCAACAAATGTTTCACCTGCACACACTTAAAACACCTCTTTTTGGAGCCTTTGCAGTACAAGAAGTTGGACATGTCTAATACAGCTGTACCCTGTACTATATTCTGTGTGGATTTAAGTTATTCCGCGAAATCGAGTTATACTTGAGCGGATAGTCGACGAGGCGTGTAGCGCCGTAGGCTATCCGCCATGTACGACGAGGTTGTGGATAGAATAAAACAGTTATTCCACTCATTCACTGGATTTTGAGAAACGAAGCATTTTAATTTTTTGCAAATTCGATAAATAACTTTATACAAAACGTCCGACAAAAGAGTTTCCCTTTAGAATGGAAACCAACTGGCAAAATGACTAGCAATTTGTGAAAAATGGTGTTATAATAATTCTTGGGGGAAAAAAAAAACTATCATCAAATACTTTTTATTCTCTATTTTGTGGTGTGGGGGTTTTTTGGTTTGTTTTTTGGGTGGGAGTTTTGTTTTCAAGTAGTCATTATTTTGTCCTTGGTTGGTTCAGCAACATGCTCTACCATTTTATTTTTCTCTACTTACGGTATATAAGCTGATATCCTAGTAGTAAAGTAGCCAATCAGAGCATGTGATTGCTCATGTCCAGTGATTATTTCTTCCCACCCCCCCAAACATTTTCTCCTCTTAAACAATGTCATGATTTTTGTGGTCATTCTTTGTTGGGGTGGGTTTTTTTTTTTGGCAACTATAATCATGCTTGTGCTTTCTCAGGCATTAAAAAGAAAAGATTGGCCCTTGGTCTTACTACTTCCTGTTAATTAATTTCCATGTTTTTTTTTTTTTTTTTTTTGTCTGGGCAGTGAGTATTTTTAGTTAAGTTTTTAACACTGGGACGTATTCAGAGATGACAGTCGGTTAATACTCAAGTGCTGTTTGCACCATGTCTTGAATAAAAATTTAAAGGTACTTGGTCTGGTTGCAATTAGGGAGGTTCCCTTTTTTTTTTTTTTTTTTTTTCATTGAACTTTTAATGAAACGAAAATATGAATCTTCATCTTTTCATGTTCACCTTCAGTCAGGCAAAATCAGTGTTATAAATTAATTATTTAAGTGTATATTCATTACTGGACTACAGGGTGTACGTAACATTGCACTCTCCTCGTATGCGCTGAATATGAGATGCTGAATTAGAAAAGTGCTGATCTAAAACCTAGTCGTCTTGCATTAAGGACTATACAGTGATCTGGCTAAATAAGATGTGAACCATGTTTTCATTGCACATAGATTTATTTTCTGACTCTTTTTTTAATATATTTTAACTTCTCTCTTAGTTCTGGCATAAAGGATGTTTCAGCTGTGAGGTATGCAAGATGACTCTAAACATGAAGAACTATAAAGGCTTCGATAAGAAACCATACTGCAATGCGTAAGTATCTGCAAATTGTCTGCGTGAGATAGTGACTCAGTTCCTGTTGATGGTGTCAACATGGATATATGGCAAAACACACACACACATGGTCGTCTTATTGTTGGAATTTCCCCATTTCTCTTCACACTAGGTATCTGACAAGCAAATCGGACGTGTATAATGAACCGAGCCATAGTCTAGAAAGCCTGTGCGTTCTTGTCCTTTAATTTACATTTTCTGTCGAACGGTAATGTAGCGACGTCACAGAGCAGCCGGTTATTTATCGTCAGTAAAGCTCCCAATTTACAGACTTTAGTTTAAATGACTATGTAAATTTCAGCGCTCATAGTTTGTACTTCAATCTTTTAATGAATATTTGTTGCTTTGGTCATATAAGGAGCAATCTATTTTTTTTTTTGAGTAGTATTAAAGTGCTACTGAAATTGGTGTTTCAGTGCCTTTTTTTTTTTTTTTTTTGGCACCTGTCCCTTACAGTAGTATATTTAGGGGGGAAAATGCAAATAAAATAGTTTGAGATTTTCTTGTTTAAATTTCATAGGGTTTTTTTTTTAGATTCTCAGTTGCATCTCTTATGTACAGTACCAGTCAAAATATGCAAGTTAATCAAAATTTTAATTTTGAACTTGTTTGCCATTTTGACAACATACGCCTAATCAGCAGGAAAGCACTGGGAGTGATATCACTGGAGTGAAATATCGGGAATTATTATACATACAGAGCACTTTTTCGATAGAATAAAAACTTTTTTTGTGGTCCAAATCCTGCGCTCTGATTGGCTTGCGAGCGGGTCCGTATCCTACGGTACGGACCCTGGTTACAGACCTCTGGCGACTCGCTCGTTCACAACAACATAGTAGCATTTTTTTTGTCAACATTTTTTTTAAATAAGATTTATTTAAGATTATCAAAAATCTTATAAATTTTTGCCAGCATTTCTCAGGAGAATAGCATTAATTTTACAGCATGGATAGCGATAACGACAGTCTTCACAGCGAAAGCGAGTTTTACTACCCTGAGGAAGAAGAAATAAAATAAAATGTTTCAGGAGAAAGCTAAAACCTGTAACTTGCAAAAACATGGCTGAATCCTGAATGACTCCTATTTGTATAAATGGGGAATACACAGGTGGCAAAATGTAGGGGTTTTTTTTCCCCCCCTGCCATGGAATTGCACTTGTATACCGAGGAGAAAGCAATTTGCATTACAGCCGTGAATGAGGATTCAAAATGGTGGCTCGGCTCGGTTTTCCCTTTCGGGCGCTCTTGTTTTCTGTTAGAATTTGCTAAAGAAAAAAATAAATGTTATTTACCAGCTTAAGGTCGGTCCGTATGGTGAAATACCGTGACCTCGGCCTTGAATACTGACCTCGGCCCAGAGGGCCTCGCTCAGTACTTTCAAGACCTCAGTCACGGTATTTCAAGATATGGACCTCCCAGCTGGTAAATAACACGTATGCTATTCCCTTCTAGCGGGTTTCATTCATTCAGTCGTGGCTCAGGTGGATAAGGCGCCATACCATAAATCCAGGGACCCGGGTTCGAGTTCGACCCGAGGTCATTTCCCAATCACTTCCCGTCTCTCTCATTTCCTGTCTCTACACTGTCCTATCCAATAAAACGGTGAAAAAAGCCCCCAAAAAAAGAAAAGAATATGGTCTGTGATATTGCACGGTTGTCAAGACAACACGATGTCACATGTCTGAGATGTAAAACTTCCATGCTGGCGAGCGATTTCGTTTAATTCATTTAATAATGCTTCATTAAATACGCAAGATTGTGAGAGAATTTTCAAAGAGAAAGATGCGTTGAACACCCAAAAGAAATGCGTGTGTGTTATTTTAATAATAATAATATTGGCTGGCTTTTTTTCGTGGTATATCAGATATATTCCATTCAGTTAGCATGATGATATGCTAGCTGAATGGAATATATCCAGTATACCACCCAACACCAGCCAGTCAGTATTATTTAAATATGTCACTCAGAGCCATGATTTTTTTTTTTTTGTATGAAAAAATGAGTTTTTCAACACAAGAAGATGAACTTCATATCTTCAAGCCAACATGTGATTTTCTTTTTATTATATAGACACATTCACAAACAAAAAGTACCCAAATTTATCAAAACAATTTGTTGATTTCCTCACGAGTGACATATAGAGGTTTATGTCACCGTTTTGGTTCTCCATGTCTCGGATGAAAAATGCTCGGAAGTTGTTGACTTTGTGTAAAACGATGGGGCTCAACCAACCCAGCACACCCACCTGGACAACTGAACAAAGAACTGAACTAACTTAGTGCCCTCTACAATTATTGGCACCCCTTGTAAAGATTACCAAAAGATGCTGCTTTTTTTTTTTTCTTCCCTAATCCTTTGTACTAAAGTGGCTTCATCTCACTGAAAAATCCAACTTTTAATTGAAAATAAATTTATTCAGAGAAAAACAACTTGCTCATCAAGCAATTATTTTTTTCAACCAAAACACACGTACCACTATTATTGGCACCCCGGCATTTAGTACTTTGTACAACTTCCCTTTACCAGTAAAACAGCACTGAGTCTTTTATAACATTTGATAAGTTTGGAAATACAGAGGTGTGTGTGCATGTTCTTTTTAACAATTCTAACCCAATGACTGTTTTATTTGCTCTGAGTAGAAATGTAGATAGTTTGAAAATACAGGGTGTTTTCAAAAAATTTGATATCATTTCACAATCTAATAACTTTACCAATTCTCATTCAATTGACCTCAAATTTTAACAGCGCGTGTGGAAACGGGTCAAAATTTTACATTGAATGTTTTTTGTTTTTATCTTTTTAGGTATAGAAATGCCATTGACTGGAAAAGAAAAGGCGTTTTGTGTGTTAGAGTACGCTTGAACAAGACTGTGCAGCGTACATTTGAGAGAATTCTTAAAAAAAAAAAATGCACCAACTGCAATGCAGATTTGGACACGGCTCAAAAAGGAAGGCTGTGTGTATCTCAGGCGGCGCGCATATTGAAAATTTGTGAAATTGTTCATGGAATCCACATACCTTTTTGAATTCCTCATTCAAATTCTGAGGAATAAATCTTTTATTGCTCAACATTAAGCCTGTTCAGTTTCATTTGCCTCGACTATGTAGTTTCTGGGATATTTATCTCAAAGATTTTTTTTTTTTAAGAAACACCCTGTATTCAGGCCTATTTCAAGTTGTTCCCTGGAAGGTTTCATGGGACTGGAAGTGTGATTACAGGTTTGCAGTGATGGCTAATTCTGAGGTGTGTGTTACAGACACTACCCGAAAACGTCATTCACGAGTGTTGCTGACACTCCAGAAAACCTCCGCTTGAAACAGCAGAGCAAGATGCAGAGCCAGGTATCTCTCTCTCTCTCTCTCTCTCTCTCTCTCTCTCTCTCTCTCTGTGTCTGTGTTCCTTTGGACTTAAAAGAACCAGCCTATTCAAAGAAAAGAAGTTTCAAACCCAGTTATTCCTTTTATCTATTCTTTCTCTTTGCTGTCTGTGCTCAGCATTGTTCGTTCTGATTCAGCATTTCACTCTCCGTCTGCCTGCTTCTCTCTCTGACACACAGATAATCCAAGTATAAAAACACATTCAACTAAATGCAATAAAATTACAGCTTGTGTATCACCAAAGCCAAAATTGTGCTTTGACCTTAGTATCCAGAAGGACACCCTTTGTCTTGTTTTGTAACGAAGCTTTCTTTCAAGATCAACTTTGTTTTCTTACCTTTAAAGCTCCTAGGCAATGGTTTTAATTTTATGCACATTTGAAACTTTATATGTTAAACCCTCTGTAATTTTCTTCTGGTCCCAAGAAGTATTGTTAATAAGTAATAATTAAAATAAGTTGGTGCGGATTGCGGCTAATTTCTGTTCGACTATTTTCGTGACCACTCGGTGCATGACGTCATTTAAGCCAAACAAACTGCTTGAGTGGAGTCCACTTCCGTTTACTTACATTGCCGTTCGGCTTGAGTGCAGACGTGCGTTCAGGAATTTCCAAAGAAAAACCATGCCTTATTGTTGTGCAGTGAACTGTAACAACGGGACCGGTTCAGGAAGAAGTTTTTAGCTTTTACCAAGAGAGGAGAAGAGGCAGAGAGAGTGGATTGGCTTTTTCCAGAAGAGGTGGAGCGAGAGGGTTGGCTTTTTCCGAAAGAGGAGACGAGGCGGAGAGAGTGGATTGTGCGTGTGAAGCCAGAGGATTGTTTTTTGTTTTTTTTTTCCCCAGAAGAGGAGACGAGGCAGAGAGAGTGGATTGTGTGTGTGAAGCCAGAGGGTTTTTTTCCGGAAGAGGCAGAGAGAGTGGATTGTGTGTGTGAAGCCAGAGGGTTTTTTTCCGGAAGAGGCAGAGAGAGTGGATTGTGTGTGTGAAGCCAGAGGGTTGTTTTTTTTTTCCAGAAGAGATGAGATGAGGCAGAGAGAGTGGATTGTGTGTGTGAAGCCAGAGGGGTTTTTTTCCGGAAGAGGCAGAGAGAGTGGATTGTGTGTGTGAAGCCAGAGGGTTGGGTTTTTTTTTTTTGAAAGAGGAGACAAGGCAGAGAAGAGTGTATTGTGTGCGTGAAGCCAGAGGGGTTTTTTTTTCCCCCGGAAGAGGCAGAGAGAGTGGATTGTGTGTGTGAAGCCAGAGGGTTGGGTTTTTTTTTTTTGAAAGAGGAGACGAGGCAGAGAAGAGTGTATTGTGTGCGTGAAGCCAGAGGGTTTTTTTTTTTTCCCCGGAAGAGGCAGAGAGAGTGGATTGTGCGCATGAAACAAAATCAAGCAGTCAAAGAAGAAATGGAACAGCAACACTCAAGCAAAAAGAAGATTGGAGGTAAACATTTTTACTTTTGCTTGCAATTGATAAGTCAAGAATCCTGAGGGATCCTGTACAATCAGTCAGTGCGTTTATATGCACATCCAAATCGAGCTACTGTCGGTAATCGAGCAAAGGGTCCCAGCAGAGGTGCCAGAGAAATCCAATCCTACATGCACACAAGGAAATCGAGCTATTGTGTGAGGTACATTGTGCACCCAAGCCACAGGTGGCGCTACATGCCCCATCGTGTTGGTACACTTCCGGTTGTCGTCATGAAGAAGAGCTATTCAAGAGTATAAACAAAGTTATCAGCAGTGTTGCCAGATACTGCTGACGTTTTCCAGCCCAAAACATGTTCAAATCCGCCAAAATGCACTTAAAACCGCCCAATCTGGCAACACTGGCAGTTCCGTGCTCAAGCTGTTAGGCTTGCTCTAACAGACTGTATGGCTACAAACTGTCCTGCGCAGACCACTGTTTTGTAAGACAACTTATTTTGCACAATTGTATATTTTTCTAAAGTCCATTTTTTGCTTACAAAAAAATTTTTTTTTTTTTTGCTTACAATTTAACTTGTGTCTTAATAAATACACAAAAAGTTCAATTGTTTTGTTTTTATTGACATTCTTCAGATGTTGGACATGTATTAGTGCTGTCAAAAATGTCGCGTTATTAACGCGTTAACTTGACTCAATTTTAACGGCGATAATTTTTTTTTATTGCGAGATTAACGCTCTGTGACATGATGTAGGTTTTTCATAAGCTTTTGAAACTGCCAGGAACTTGGAACAGAGACTTTGCTTTGAAAAACGATAGCAGCTAGACTGTAATGCCACGGCCCGCCCCGCACAGCCAGAGTCCTCTGCCCTCCCCCGAAGAGCCACGGTGCTCGGCTTAGGTTTTGTTTTCCCATCGGCGGCTCCAGCCCCACTTTGCAGTGGCTGTGACAAGACGTGTTGTGCTCTGCAATAAAAAAAAAAACATTGGTACAACCAGTGTTCGAACTATGCCGATATTTTCGGGGGGTCCCTTTTTTTCCCTTGGGGGGTGCTTGCGCTTGTCTCAGAGCGCGGATCTCCATCACGCGCTCACTTCGGATATGCAAATGCTTCCCGTTACACACAATTGCTATGTCAATAAACATCATTTTGCCAATATTTTAGAGACCTCCCAACATTTCCCAAATCATGTTTTCAAGGGATCTCATGTCTGTTTTAGGGGATCTCGGATCCCCCGAGTACCCCCGTAGTTCGAACGGTGAGCAAGCCCATTCACTTTTTTATGCTGATAAGAGAATTACATGGTTTTTCATGTGACAAAAATGTGCGATTAAATTGCGATTAATCACGAGTTAACTATGACAGTCGCGACATTAATCGCGATTAAATATTTTAATCGCTTGACAGCACTTTATTTATTTATATATATATATATATATATATATATATATATATATATATATATATATATATATATATATATATATAAAAAAATGAGTGATTCCACGCTTATGGGGACATGAACTTATTCACCTAAAACCATTTCTTTTTTTTACCATCAGGTCACAAAACATGTAATCTTTAATGAATGATATGTTAAAAGATAACTTTAATTTTCTGAGATGTAATAAAAACATATTTATATGCCAAAGTCAAGCCTATGAGTTCCAAAATGATGTCTGTTACATTACTTCTGTTACGATTGTCCATCTCGCGTCTGTTACAAATTAATTACAATCTAGCTATATACCATGTTAATCTTATTGAAAGAATGTGTATGTTTATTCTACTACACATGTTTATTAATTATATTTGCTAAAACATCACCTTCCTATGTTTCAAAAAGTAATTCTACATTGTTAAAATTTAGAATATATATGTCCACAACACTTCTGTTACGTTCTGACTTTGACATATATATGTTATTACATCTCAGAAAATTAAAGTTATCTTTTAACATATCATTCATTAAAGATTACATGTTTTGTGACCTGATGGTAAAAAAAGAAATGGTTTTAGGTGAATTTTTAAAAATAAGTTCATGTCCCCATTTCAGTACCCATAAGCGTGGAATCACTCATATATACACAAATACAAATGACTTGTTTATGTACACAATTCACAGCTATGCAACAGCTGTACAGATGTATTTGGTGATACAGTAAGTGAGCTAAATTTTAACAGTGCAAACAATGCCACAAAAAGAAAAGATTCATGCCGTTGTCATGATTCGTTGTCATGCCGACTGAGGCTGTTGTGTTTCCCGCTTGTGGTCTCGTCACTCCCGGAAGGGGCAGTGCTGAAGTAAGTAGCTCAAATACGTAGCTCAATAGGGTATACATGCACTAAGTAGCTCGGCAGAAATCGCATAATCTAGGTCGTGTAGCTCGATTCCGAGAAATCAAGTTCGGTTCAATTTCAGCCGAATTAAGGTGTGGCATTTTGAACTTCGATTTCAGTCGAGCAACGGCAGAAATTCGATTCTCTCTATGTGCATGTAAACGCACTGACTGTGGAAATGAGACAAAGGGATATTTCCTCACTTAGAGTAGGCTATAAATAGTATCATGCCACGGATGGCAGGCTAATGTGGCCTACCAGCGCACTGTCAAGTAATCGTTCCCTATATCCACTAGGGAGGGCGGGTTAATTATTCTTCAAAAGGGCTCTTATTTAGTATTACGACAAAAGTATGAATTTATCATAACTACCAGGATAAATCGTTCAGGCGCGAGTCTTGTTGAGGTCCGGGGTCACCGCGATCAGAGTCGGCCGAGTCGCTGTCCGATTCCGAGGCCGCACGGTCAAACCAGTGAGCCACATTCACCGATTGCTTCGCAACAGCCATAGGTTCATACATGTATGGTTTCAGCTCTCGATATTTAATTTGGAGAGTTCCTACTTCAAAATCGCTATCACTTTCAGACATTTTACACATCATCTCACGACCAAAGTCTGTACACGTGTGCTCGGTTCACAGGTAAACACAGAACTCCTCCCAGTCTGTTTGGCTTAAATGACGTCACGGCAGCGGTCCCCTGGCGGTGAAAGTGCACATAAGTGAGATGTAAACAAACCTTTGGAAATTGGGCAAAATAGTATATTTTAACCGTTTTATTCAATTTTAGGGTGCAAATTAGACACCAGGAAGATTGAATTCGCTTTTTGGGTCGTCCTTCTAGACAATAAAGTTGATATTCTACGTTTCACCTTGGACCATTGCCTATGACCTTTAAAGGGGACATTTGGCAAACAATGTTGAGAAAAAAATTAAGTACACAAATTTACAAACCGTATTTTGTGTAGTTGAGTATGGGTTATGAAGAAGGGGGGGGAATCATACATTGTATTACCATAAATCCTCATTCCTATGATTCCCCTGTCCATATCACTTCCTGGTCCTCTATAAACTCGTGCAACATTTCCTCCCTGCCTGACTCTGGTTATTCTGGCTTGTCTGTGAAGTCTCGTTGAAATCTGCTTGTTATTTGTTGCACTCCTTCACATCGGTGTTTATTCTCTTTAACATTTTGCATTTGTTGCGAGTTCTTTATTCTTTCTATGCTATTAATCTGTTAGTGTAATAGTCAGTCCTCCTGCTACCAAAATTAGTTTGAGTAAATGTAGGCTAATGATTCGTTTCTCCTTTGTTTAGCCTAGTCTGTGTCATAAACACCACAGCCTTTTTTTTTTTTTCTTCTCTCTTCCCTCCCTTCTCCAAACCCTTTAATTAGGCAGCCTTAAAATGAGAAGGAACATTGGCTGGAACGGTCACTGCTCAAAATGTGTAATCACAAGCTGAAATTTAAGTGTGATTGTTTAGTCAGCGCTTGTTCCCAAAGTATGTGTAGTGTTTCCTGCTGATCTGACGTACCCTTGGGTAAGGAGAAGGCGTCATGTCTTAGTGTTTTCATATATAAATGTGGCTTTACATGTTGTTTTGGGTGTGATGT
Source organism: Neoarius graeffei (assembly GCF_027579695.1). Taxonomy (NCBI): domain Eukaryota; kingdom Metazoa; phylum Chordata; class Actinopteri; order Siluriformes; family Ariidae; genus Neoarius; species Neoarius graeffei. The sequence goes on along the minus strand of NC_083588.1, from coordinate 50,961,199 downwards.
GTTTGACCAATAGTCATCCCAGTTCTTAGAAATAAGAGTTTTGCTTGAAATAACAAAGAATTAAAGTCAACCCCATGCTCTTATCTCTGACAGGCTTAGCCACCTCACCTCTTCCAATGTTTAGCATTATTTCCTCCTTTATTTGCATCATCAATTTAACATAAAATTTCGTGACAATTCCAGAGATGTGTATAATTTATGCCAAGGGAATTCGAAGCTGTTCTGGTGTCCCAGCACTTTTATTAAAATGTGGTGGGGTTTTTTCCTCACTTTAATTTGTCATCTGCTTTTTTCTGTATTTAGTTTATCAAGACATTTTTGTGTTCAGTTTATGCGGTTAATCAGTGTTTCAGCTTCAGTACAAATCGTTAAACCAATTTTTCTATACAATTCTTGGATATATCCGCATCATAAGGATGTGCGTCTCAATCACTGAGGCAAACACGATCTTCATCTTAATGAATTGCCAGTGATGCGATACGTTAAAGATGCATAAGAAGCAACTGCTAATGTGATGCAGTGCGATTTGACAAGATTTGATTCAGTGTGATGTGATGCAAAAGATGTGTGGTTCATGACGCGAAACTCAGGCCCTCATCCTGTAAGATTAATGCACTTCCTCTCTAATGGCGATTTTGCACAGTCATGGTTATGTCCTGTATCTTCTTTTTGTGATCTTTTGTTGCACATTTTCTCTCGCGCGCACACACGACAGCTTGGTTAATTATTTAACCCACTGCACATATCTTCTTGTATATTCATGTCGTGACTCTTCATCTTCATCCTGTGACCCATTTTTGCACATTCCGAGTCATACGGCACAGCTTGGACTTTAAAGCAGCCCATGCACATACTCCTTAAATATGTCTTTTTTTTTTTTTTTTCAAATATGCATATTTTAGATTCTTCTTATTATATTTAAGAACTACTTTTTGTGTATTTTTAAATATTTTTATCTGAACTGGTCAAGCACCAGCCACCAAAGCAAATTCCTTGTATGTGAGAATGTACTTGGCAATAAACTCGATTCTGATATGGTAGCACTTCCTCCCTTGTGATTTATCCTCTGTGACTCAAGGAGGGACATTTATTTTGAAGTCCCATTGGCGCTATGGCAAGTGAGCCACAGGGACTTTTATTTTGAAATCCTGACTCTACATTTGATCCACCCTGTGTCTGAAATCGCTCACTCATTCACTACTCCCTATATAGGGAGTTACTATAGAGATCTTGCAGTCACGTGACCGGAAAGTACACAGCCGCCATCTTGTCGGTAAAAAAAACAGCTGAATACTGCTGCACTCGTGTACAGAATGGATCAATTTCAACCGACGGACTACACGGCTCATTTTTCTAATGAACAGATAACTAGATATATGTCTAAAATAAACGATCTACAGATTAGTGACCCTTATGGCTTACCAGACGTAGTTTTCACGACCGTGTCAGTGGATGTTGAACTGCCAGAGGTGGAATACCCAGATGTGTATAATTACCTCATTAACTTTCCCTCGCTGTTCAGTGGTGAAGCACTGCGTGCTTATAAATCTCTGGACAGTTATCTTTACAGAAATTCAGGATTTGTCAGCGACTCAGATGTGGCATCTTGTAAACAAGAAAATAATCCTCATTGGACGGGTAAGTCACTTAAATATTGAGTATAGCACTGACCAGCCGATTATAGACTAGAATAAGGTAGTTCCAAATCGTCCGTCTTGTTTACCATGGATCTGGCGTTGGAGAGGTAGAGGCTTAGCAGTGGAGGTTTGAGTGGCTGTTTTCTGAGCTTAGTCAACAGGCCGGCTCTGCAGCCTCGCTTTTGCTTCCGCTCCCGGCGCCGCCTCCTTCGCTTTGCTTCCGATAACAATCCACGGAGACCCCGCTGGTCTCACTATCTCGTCCGGAATGTTGTGCATGCGATGGAAATCGCTACAAACCGTCATTTTCTGCTGGAAACCAATGTCCAGTAAGTCCATACGGTTGTAGTGGATATTGAAGTCTGGTACAGACGAACAACACGCAAAAATACACACAAAAAACATAAACGTGCACAGGTAGGGAGAGCTTGTAGCCGCAGCCGTTGTAGTAGAATTGTATATAGTAGGTAGAAGCAGAAGTAGAACTAGAAGTAGAAGGCGGAAATATGGCGTTTGACCGACAAGATGGCGTCTGTCACAATCTGGATCGGCTGTGACGTCACATGCAAGTGCTCCATATAGAGGACTATATAGTGAGCTCATTGGTAAAATGAAAAAACGCTTTCGGACACTAGTCCGTCGCACTAGTATTTACGTCATTACGGTCGCACAATTAAAATGTGCCAGATCAGTTGTCTGGTGGATTTTCAAAATAAATACATGCATTTATTTTTTTTCGTGGTCTGGTTTCCATCAAATCCTGCGCTCTGATTGGCTGGCGAGTGGGTCCATATCCTACGATACTGACCCCGGTTACGGACCTCTGGTGACTCGCTCGTTCACAACAACAGCAAACATGGTAGAATTTTTTTTGTCAACGTTTATCTTTTTTTTTTTTTTTTTTAATAAGATTTATTTATAAGATTATCAAAAATCTTATAAACTTTTGCCAGCATTTCTCAGGAGAATAGCATTAATTTTACAGCATGGATAGTGATGATGACAGTGTTCACAGCGAAAGCGAGTTTTACTACCCTGAGGAAGAAGAAATAAACATTTCAGGAGAAAGCTAAAAACCTCTAACTGTTGCTAACGCCGAGCAAAAACATGGCTGAATCCTGAATGACTCAATTTTGTATAAATAGGGGACTACATAGGTGGCAAAATGTAGGGTTTTTTTTTTCCCTGCCATGGAAGTGCACTTGCATACCGAGGAGGAAGCAATTTGCATTACAGCCGTGAATGAGGATTCAAAATGGCGGCTCGGCTCGGTTTTCCCTTTCGGGCGCTCTCGTTTTCTGTTAGAATTTGGTAAAGAAAAAAATAAATATATTATTTACCAGCTTAAGGTTGGTCCGTATGATGAAATACCGTGACCTCGGCCTTGAATATTGACCTTGGCCCAGAGGGCCCTCGCTCAGTACTTTCAAGACCTCGGTTATGGTATTTCACCATACGGACCTCCCAGCTGGTAAATAACACATGTATTTTTGTGATAAATCCATATTATGCTGAGCGTATTTCCCACATTAATCAATACAAAGTACCTGCATCTTTCAGTTCTTTTAAATCAAGGCTGAATACTTTCTTCTTTGCCACTGCCTTTTATTAAATCAAATCTGAGACTTTTAATTGATTTCTTTCAGCGCGACCGCAATGCATGATGGGATGTATTGCTTGGTTAGTGACCATTGGTTGTACACTACTTTTCGTGATGCGTTGTGGGATACTTTGAGTGCACTATATAGGGTGTAATAATACTCACTATCGTTTCGGACAGCACTACAAAATGGCGTCCTCACTATAGAGTGCCCTATATAGTGAGGTAGGGAGCGAGAGACTTGAGAATTGGCCACTGAGCGAGCGTGGATGGAATCAGTTTAGATATAAAATGATTGGTCACGTTTTCTAAATAATAAAGGCATACAGCCTCTACTAAAAAAATAATAGATTAATAAATCAGATTTTCCTGATCCTAAGATGTTAAATGATGTGTCCCTTCCTGATTTCATCCCAAATTGTATCTGTTGCACACTTTTTAATCAGGCTAATCGTGTTGTGAATTTTTTTTTTTTTTAAATCGGTGAATTTTACCATCCCTACCACATCACTACTTTTTTTTTTTTTAAAGAAAACTGTTGAAATAAATAAGCTGTCCATATGATTTTGGTATTTTGAGAATTGTTTTTAACCTAACATAACTTTTTTGGCTTTCCTGGGGTTTTAGTTTTTGAAAGACAGGCTTCGTTTCCAGTGCAAAATTTTCCTCAGTACAATAAAGATTTAAAAAAAAAAAAACCACACACGGTCCATTCTGTTGTAAATTCTAATGCTTTTTTTTTTCTAATCTGTGTATATTGCAGGTGCTCTACAAGGAGGAGTTTGAGAAGAACAAAGGAAAAGGCTTCAGCGTTGTAGCCGACACACCAGAGATGCAGAGAATTAAGAAAACACAAGACCAGATCAGCAACGTAGGTCAAAGGCTACACACGGTTTCCTCCAGTGAGAGGGTTTAGGTTTTGCGAAACTTGCAAAGCAAACAATTCACTGTTTAGTCTTGCTTCATCAGATGTTTAGATAAAATGGTGTCTAGCAGAAAGGCTCAAAACTATTTGGGCATTTAGTTACTACTTTGAGGGAAAACATCTAGAGAGTATTATTAAACCACAGTTTAAAGAAATTTATTCTACAATTCAAAGAAGAAATCAAAGTGTAAACGTAAATACGGGTAAAATGTAAAATTCACTTGCACACCCAGTGGATGAGTGGAGCTGTGACGGTATAGAGATCTTGCAGTCACGTGACCGGAAAGTACACAGCCTCCATCTTGTCGGTAAAAAACACAGCTGAATACTGCTGCACTCGTGTACAGAATGGATCAATTTCAACCGACGGACTACACGGCTCATTTTTCTAATGAACAGATAACTAGATATATGTCTAAAATAAACGATCTACAGATTAGTGACCCTTATGGCTTACCGGACGTAGTTTTCACGACCGTGTCAGTGGATGTTGAACTGCCAGAGGTGGAATACCCGGACGTGTATAATTGCCTCATTAACTTTTCCTCGCTGTTCAGTGGTGAAGCACTGCGTGCTTATAAATCTCTGCACAGTTATCTTTACAGAAATTCAGGATTTGTCAGCGACTCAGATGTGGCATCTTGTAAACAAGAAAATAATCCTCATTGGACGGGTAAGTCACTTAAGTGTTGAGTATAGCATTGACCAGCCGATTATAGACTAGAATAAGGTAATTCCAGCTGTAATTCCAAATCGTCCGTCTTGTTTACCATGGATCTGGCGTTGGAGAGGTAGAGGCTTAGCAGTGGAGATTTGAGTGGCTGTTTTCTGAGCTTAGTCAACAGGCCGGCTCTGCAGCCTCGCTTTTGCTTCCGCTCCCGGCGCCGCCTCCTTCGCTTTGCTTCCGATAACAATCCACGGAGACCCCGCTGGTCTCACTATCTCGTCCGGAATGTTGTGCATGCGATGGAAATCGCGACAAACCGTCACTTTCTGCTGGAAACCAATGTCCAGTAAGTCCATACGGTTGTAGTGGATATTGAAGTCCGGTACAGACGAACAACACGCAGAAATACACACAAAAAACATAAACGTGCACAGGTAGGGAGAGCTTGTAGCCGCAGCCGTTGTAGTAGAATTGTATATAGTAGGGTTTTCCAGAAGAAAAGGTAGAACCAGAAGTAGAAGGCGGAAATATGGCGTTTGACCGACAAGATGGCGTCTGTCACAATCTGGATCGGCTGTGACGTCACATGCAAGTGCTCCATAGGAGGGAAATGACAAAGGCAATAGTGTGGATGATGGATGGAACTAACGCCAGTACACAATGTAGGGGAAGTGTCTCAATTAGATACTAATTAAGGAGTTAACAGTGATTTTAGAATTTATCCTTTTTTTTTCTAGAAAAAAAGTTCAATGTTTGAACGTAACCATCGTTATAATAGCTCATTTAATCAGCCAGTGAGATCATACTGTTCTGATTTCTTGATTGGAGAAGAACGTAATATGGAAATATGGAGAGACTCTGGGCTCAGAGGAGAGAGGGAAGCATTTACATGGCTGATCCAGTTGAAAAGAAAGCTCTAAGGTTTTCATCTAAATTTAATCATGTCCAAATAGGGCTATACACACACACGTGTATATACTGATTTAGCATAAATACAAAAGCATGTGAGATCTTCATTCTCTCTGAACCATAATCCTGCTCACGATGCATATAAACTGCCCAAGGTCAATTTCATAAACCTGCTTTTTTTGCACTACTTTTGCTCTGTGGCATTTGAGAACGCGGAAAGATCAGCTGAAACAGGGATATCGGACACTTATTAAGCAATTTAGGAGCAGCAGGAAATATCTCATCATCTCCAGAAGAGATACTTCCGACAATATTGGCGCACTGACTGCAGAGGATGAAGAGGTTTTAGTGTGGCCACGTTAGGGGGTTTTGACCAGTATATTAAGCTCATCAGCAATTCCAAGAAAAGCCTGAAATAGTGCTGAAAGCTAATCAAAGCTTCTTACTGTGAGCTGGTAATTAAATAGATGAATATTAGCATAACGCTGTTTTGAAAGGTTCCATTCGTCTTTATGCTCCGAGTAACCTGGTGCTTAATTATGGTTCATGCTATAAAGAGACTTAAATATAGACCTTGGGCTGCTTTTTCAAGGAGTATGGTGATGTGTAAAGATCTTTTAACAGCATCTATGTCTTAGTATGTTACTTATTCGGGTGCTGTTCATATGCATGTGTATGTGTATTGTAGATTAAATATCATGAGGATTTTGAGAAGAGTAAAATGGGAGGAGACGTTCACCATCCACCACCGCAACAAAGCACAACTCCAGGTATCTACACCCCTTCAACCTGACCAGTTACTACTAATTTGAATGTTTGTGCTTTTAGGTAAACCCCTCCCAAAAAAAAAAAAATGTGTTCATTGCTAGGACACTACAAACTGTTAAACACTGTTTTCTCTCTGTTGCTTTTTCTCCAGCATATCAACCCCCAGCTGCATCGCAGAACTACCATTATGAGCCAGAACCAGTGCGCCAAGCTGCTGCAGCTCCTCCACCCAGCTCTGGGGTAATGTATTACACACACACACATGCACAAATACCATGTTTTCCCCCCTCATCGGAACACTTTCAGTCAGGGCTTTGAACCAGAATTTTTTTCCTATTGGTTCGTTCCGAACAGAAACAGAATTTTAACGTTTCCGGTTTTGGGTTCCACCATTAAATAGACGTTCCCGAACCGGTTAGAACAAAAAAATTTAGTTCCCGGAACAGTTAATTACGTTCCCTGTCAGCTGTTTAAGAAATGGCTATAAAATTATGTCTCTGTCTCATCCAGCTTAAGCCAAATGTAGGCTAATTCTATTACAACCTTCATTAAATAAGACAAGAAATAATTCAAAACGATTATTATTTCAAATGTTGGCGATTTGGATTCTCAGTATGTCTTCCCATCTACACAAACAGAAAAAGTGCCAAAAATGAAAGATAATTCATTTAGTGCGTTACCAAAGGCTAGTCAGGCCCTATGCATTGATAGGCTAACAGAGGTTAACGTCATATGTTCGCGAGCCTCTCATTAACGTGGACAAATATATTGATATCGTGTTTGAAATTGACGTTTTTGAATAACGATAGACTGCAATATTTACCTCTTATTTAAGATGTGGAGACGTGATAGTAGTCCACCCTCCCGCTCTCTCCATTCAGTCAGTGAACGTCACACAGGAAGTGAACCCCAGCGGGTCATAGAAACTTGCGCAGGAGAAGAATGACTTTTTTTTTTATTTATAGGCTACAGAAACTTTGAGGAGCGAAATAAAAAACGGTATTAACCGGTTACCATTATTTTTAATAAGCGTTTCTGTTCTGGAACATAAATAATAAAGTTTCTGGTTTCGTTTCTGTTCCATGTCTCATCTCATCTCATTATCTCTAGCCGCTTTATCCTTCTACAGGGTCGCAGGCAAGCTGGAGCCTATCCCAGCTGACTACGGGCGAAAGGCGGGGTACACCCTGGACAAGTCGCCAGGTCATCACAGGGCTGACACATGGACACAGACAACCATTCACACTCACATTCACACCTACGGTCAATTTAGAGTCACCAGTTAACCTAACCTGCATGTCTTTGGACTGTGGGGGAAAACGGAGCACCCGGAGGAAACCCACGCGGACACGGGGAGAACATGCAAACTCCGCACAGAAAGGCCCTCGCCGGCCACGGGGCTCGAACCCGGGCCTTCTTGCTGTGAGGCGACAGCGCTAACCACTACACCACCGTGCCGCCTTGAGCAGCATCCTGTGGGTGTAATTAGCTCACACAGCCATAGGCCGATGAGCTATTGCCATCATGCAGCATCCGTCGTCCGTCCACAATTCACAAAAATCGCTACTCCTCACTGAGTTTTCAGTGGATTTTGATTGTTTTTGTTTGGAAGATCTAAACAGTCTGCGCAATAGTTACTTCTTGGTTTTGTCATTTCTCTTTAGCGAGTTGCTAATTAGGCCAATTAAAGCTAGACTGCCTTTCAGATTTTAAGTGTAGGTCATAAGAATTTTCT